>NC_084620.1:46512200-46539700 GCF_033978795.1 Nerophis ophidion | reverse complement strand
TGTAACTAGTTCATCAGCAGTTTATGTCATGTTGTCACCTTATCTCATTGATCTCATCTCATACTGTATGTGTTTATGTGTGTGTACACATGAAAAACAACAAATACATGAACATAATGAACAGTGCTGTACTTGTTAGATGTCAGGGCTCTATGGAATATGTACACATATTCTTAATATAGTATACATTTTAACTGACCTTTATTTGACTATGTTTGTCTTTTTGTAGGTGGCTAAAATACGCGGTGCTGCTGACCGCCGTCTAATGTTACGTTACTGTGTGTGATACATTCATTAACGTAACGTTATGTGTAGGTACCTCATGCAACCCTGCTTAAAAAAAATCACTTTGACAATAAGTATGAATAAGGTAACATCTGCAGTGGACGCAACAGATTGCCGTGTTTGCAATGACGTTATAACCATAGACATCTTATAAGTAGACGCAAAATTGGCTGCTGTGACGCAAGCAATTTGGCCGCCATCTTGAAGTGGTGATGAGGAGCCGGCAAACAGCCTAAACTAACATTTGACAGGTAGAAAAAAAAGATGCTGGGCTGGTATTCAGCGTTTTCCTGCTCAATTGAGCGGACTGTTGAAAATAGGAATTGGGGGATTACTTTTCACAAGTAAGAATTTACATGAACATACTATTGGTTGTATTTTGTGAAAATAATATTACCACAGAGTTAAGCAGGAGCAAAGAACTACAATATTTGTATGTGAAAATCACAAAGAAATCTTCTGAGGGAGGATGACCCCCCTTACAGGTATTTGGTTTACAAACTTTCAGGCCCACCTAAAACAAAATTCACCAGCCGCCATTGATTATGATGCATTCTCATTTTAATGTAACCACAGATAAGTCTTCAAGTAACAATATTAATATACTAACTTTGTTGAGTAAGACAGAATGGTTTTATTCTGAATCCAGTTAAACAGATTGGTGGTTTTAGCTGACATAAAGACTTTCAGGTGTTTATACATGTTTAAGTATTTGGCAGACACTTTTATCCAAAGCAACATACATGAAAAATACATATAAAACAATCACTGTAAACATGGCCATTTAAAGGAAGAATGTAATAGAAAATATCAATACAAAGTGTTAAGACAGAAAAAACTCTCTGCTGTTGCAGCAACAGAGATAAAGTCTATAACAGTGGTTCGCAACCTTTTTTCAGTGATGTAACTCCTGTGAACATGTTTTTAATTCAAGTACCCCCTAATCAGAGCAAAGCATTTTTGGTTGAAAAAAGAGATAAAGAAGTAAAATACAGCACTATGTCATCAGTTTCTGATTTATTAAACTGTATAACAGTGCAAAATATTGCACAATTGTAGCGGTCTTTGTTGAACTATTTATACAAAAAAAGATGTAAATATAACTAAAAACTTGTTGAAAAATAAACAAGTGATTCAATTATAAATAAAGATTTCTACACATAGAAGTAATCATCAACTTAAAGTGCCCTCTTTGGGGATAGTAATAGAGATCCATCTGGATTCATCAACTTCATTCTAAACATTTATTCACAAAAAAGAAATCTTTAACATCAATATTTATAGAACATGTCCACAAAAAAATCTAGCTGTCAACACTGAATATTGCATTGTTGCATTTCTTTTCACAGTTTATGAATTTACATTCATATTTTGTTGAAGTATTTTTCAATAAATATATTTATAAAGGATTTTGAATTGTTGCTATTTTTAGAATATTAAAAAAAATATAATGTACCCCTTTGCATACCTTCAAGTACCCCCATTTGAGAACATCTGGTCTATAGGTCCGTAAGATATATAGATATGTAATGTATTCATACATTGTTTATGTAGGATATATGCATGTATATATAACCTAATCATATTGTTTCTTCAACTTCAAAATAGCTGACTGTTTTTTCCCCTTCTCTGGAATTATATTCCCAGTTTTGATCTCAGACGTCTGGTCACTTATAGCATATAAGAATATTCTATTTCTGTTAAGCAAATTATGAACACGCCAAGACATGTGTCCTTTATCATAGTTACACGTATGACAAAAAAGCGCGTGAATATAAGTGGTATACAGTGAGGTAAAATGAATTAAATGCGCCGACAGTTCATTGCTCCTGCCAAATGAATTGCACTGAGTGGAGCGGATCACCACTCCAAGATGGCGGCCCCGCGTCTCGTCTGCGGCAACAGGCAGTAGCGCTCGATGCTGCATAACCTTATAAGATGTCTATGATTATAACGTTAGCAGTGAGTTAACAGCCTCACTGATTTAACTCCACAGCAAATAAAGTCACGTTACTCAGCCAAAAAACGCAAGCTAACATACAAAACTTACCCTTCTTTGTGCAACTTCAAATGTCGAACGAAGTTGGAAGTTGTTGCGTCTCCGTCTGTAATCTTCCAACCGCATGTTTTGCTTACGGCAATTCCTATTTTGTTGACCAAGTCGTACTTTTAATACCCAAACGAAACACTTTATGGCATAATTGTATTCACTTATTCTTCTGTTGTTTGAAAGCTCTTCTTCGTTGGTTTTCCTCCAATTTGATTGGCTGAATGCTGTGTGACGAAAACAACGTGGATGTAATTTGATTGGCTGTTGTACTGACAAGTAGCGCACAGGCTGTCATCGCACACATGTTGACACACACGCGTACACAATGGAAGACACGGAGCGCTCCTGAATAACTTTTTAATCGTTGGGTTTTGGGGAAAGTAGCAAGTCATGTCAAGTCAAAAGGCTCAAGTCCAAGTCAAGTCACAAGTCATTGGTGTTAAAGTCTAAGTCGAGTTGCAAGTCTTTTTACATTTTGTCAAGTCGAGTCTAAAGTCATCAAATTCATGACTCGAGTCTGACTCGAGTCCAAGTCATGTGACTCGAGTCCACACCTCTGGTGTGCAGTGATGGCAATGTCTTTAACCTCCTCTACAACATGTCGTCGCACCGGCTTTTAAATCACGCGATCTGCGTGTCGACTGGTCATTTTATGATCAGCCTCTGTTAACACACGAAAGCGACTGCAACGCATACTTAGTAAACAACCATGCAGGTTACACTGAGGGTTGTAATATAAATAACTTTAACACTCTTACTAATATGCTCCACACTGTGAACCCACACCAAACAAGAATGACAAACACATTTTGGGAGAACATCGGCACTGCAACACAACATAAACACAAAAGAACAAATACCCAGAATTCCATGTATCCCACTCTTCTGGGATACATTAGCACCAATCCCCCACCACCTCCAGCCCCGCCCACCTCAACTGACGTACGGAGGGGGTGTGGGGTTTTGATGCTAATGTTGCCCGGAAGAGTAGGGATGCATGGAATATTGCCGTCATTTTACCATTTGGTAGTAGATTTTCCTCCATGTGGCCCCCGGTGTAAAATGAGTATGACACCCCTGATTTAGAGGAAAGTGGTTTTGTTCTATTTTTAAACAAAGAAAACAATCTTAGGTTGCCTTTATTTATAAGTTATCTTGCCGTCATTTTACCATTTAGGAGTAGATTTTTCTCCATGTGGCCCCCGGTCTAAAATGAGTTTGAACCCCCTGATTTCGAGGAAAGTGGTTTTGTTCTATAAATTAAACAAGTAAAACAATCTTAGATTGTCTTTATTTTTAAGTTATCTTGCCTTGATTTCACCACTTTGGTAGTAGATTTTCCTCCATGTGGACACGATCTAAAATGAGTTTGACACCCCTGATTTCGAGGAAAGTGGTTTTGTTCTATAAATAAAAACTAATAAAACAATCTTAGATTGTCTTTATTTTTAAGTTATCTTGCTGTGCTTTTACCATTTGGTAGTAGATTTTCCACTATGTGGCCCCCGATCTAAAATGAGTTTGTCACCCCTGGTTTTGAGGAAAGTGGTTATGTTCTAAAAATCAAACAAATAAAACAATCTTAGATTGTCTTTACTTTTAAGTTATCGTGCCGTCATTTTACCATTTGGGAGTAGATTTTCCTCCATGTGGCCCCAGGTCTAAAATGAGTTTTTCACCCCTGATTTAGAGGAAAGTGGTTTTGTTCTATAAAGTTACAAAACAAAACAATCTTGAGTTTTCTTTATTTTTAAATTATCGTGCTGTGATTTTACCATTTGGTAGTAATTTTTTTTCCATCTGGCCCCCAATCTAAAATGAGTTTGACCACCCTGATTTAGAGGAAAGTGGTTTTGTTCTATAAATTAAACAAAGAAACCAATCTTAGGTTGTCTTTATTTTTAAGTTATCGTGCCGTGTTTCTACCATTTGGTAGTAGATTTTCCTCCATGTGGCCCCCGGTCTAAAATGAGTTTGAACCCCCTGATTTCGAGGAAAGTGGTTTTGTTCTATAAATTAAACAAATAAAACAATCTTAGATTGTCTTTATTTTTAAGTTATCTTGCTGTCATTTTACCATTTGGGAGTAGATTTTCCTCCGTGTGGCCCCTGGTCTAAAATGAGTTTGAACCCCCTGATTTCGAGGAAAGGGGTTTAGCTCTATAAATTAAACAAATAAAACAATCTTAGATTGTCTTTATTTTTAAGTTATCTTGCCGTCATTTTACCATTTGGGAGTAGATTTTTCTCCATGAGACCTCTGAACTAAAAAGACTTGGACATCCCTGATTTAGAGGAAAGTAGTTTTGTTCTATTTTTAAACACGCAAAACAGTCTCAGGTTGTCTTTAGTTTTAAGTTATCGTGCCGTGATCTTACCAGTCCGGCCCACTTGATGGTGGATTTTTCTCCATGTGGGCCTGATCTAAAATGAGTTTGACCATGAGGAAAGTGGTTTTGTTCTATAAATTAAACAAAGAAAACAATCTTAGATTATCTTTATTTTGAAGTTATTGTGCTGTGATTTCTACCATTTGGTAGTAGATTTTTCTCCATGTGGCCCCCGATCTAAAATGAGTGTGATACCCCTGATTTAGAGGAAAGTGGTTCTGTTCTATAAATTAAACAAAGAAAACAATCTTAGGTTCTCTTTATTTATAAGTTATTTTGCTGTCATTTTACCATTTGGGAGTAGATTTTTCACCATGTGGCCCCTGAACCAAAATTATTTTGACACCCCTGATTTAGAGGAAAGTTGTTTTGTTTTATTTCTAAACAAAAAAACAATCTTAGATTGTCTTTATTTATAAGTTATCTTGCCGTGATTTTACCATTTGGTAGTAGATTTTCCTCCATGTGGCCCCCAATCTAAAATGACTTTGACATTCCTGGTTTAGAGAAAAGTGGTTTTGTTCTATAAATTAAACAAAGAAAACAATCTTAGATTGTCTCTATTATTAAGTTATCGTGCCGTGATTTTACCAGTTCGGCCCACTTGATACCGTATTTTTCTCCATGTGGCCCCCCCATCTAAAATAAGTTTGACAAAGAGGAAAGTGGTAATGTTCTATGAATTAAACAAAGAAAAAATCTTAGATTATCTTTTATTTTTAAGTTATCGTGCCGTGTTTTTACCATTTGGTAGTAGATTTTTCTCCATGCGGCCCCCGGTCTTAAATGAGTTTGACACCCCTGATTTCGAGGAAAGTTTTTTTGTTCTATTTTTTAAAAGGAAACAATCTTAAGTTATTTTAATTTTTAAGTTATCGTGCCGTGATTGTACCATTTGGTAGTAGATTTTTCTCCAAATGGCCCCCTATTCAAAATGAGTTTCAGACCCTTAATTTAGAGGAAAGTGGTTTTGTTCTATAAAGTAAAAAAAGAAAACAATCTTAGGTTTTTCTTTATTCTTAAATTATCGTGCTGTGATTTTACCATTTAGTAGTAAATTTCTCTCCATGTGGCCCCCCATCTAAAATGAGTTTGACACCCCTGATTTAGAGGAAATGGGTTATTTTCTATTTTTAAACAAAGAAAACAATCTTATGTTGTCTTTATTTTTAAGTTATCGTGCCGTCATTTTACCATTTGGGAGTAGATTTTCCTCCATGTGGCCCCCGATCTAAAATGAGTGTGTCACCCCTGGTTTCGAGGAAAGTGGTTTTGTTTTATTTCTAAACAAATAAAACCATCTTAGATTGTCTTTATTTCTAGGTTAACGTGCTATGATTTTACCATTTGGTAGTACATTTTTTTCCATGTGGCCCCCAATCTAAAATGAGTTTAACAACCCTGATTTAGAGGAAAGTGGTTTTGTTCTATAAATTAAAGAAAACAATCTTAAGTTGTCTCTCTTTTTAAGTTATCGTGCCGTGTTTCTACCATTTGGTAGTTGATTTTTATCCATGTGGCCCCGGTCTTAAATGAGTTTGACACCCCAGATTTAGAGGAACGTGGTTTTGTTCTATTTTTAAACAAAGAAAACAATCTTGGGTTTACTTTAAATTTAGGTTATCGTGCTGTGATTGTACCATTTGGTAGTAGATTTTTTCTCCATGTGGCCCCCGATTTAAAATGAGTTTGACACCCCTGATTTAGGGGAAAGTGGTTGTGTTCTATAAATTAAACAAAGAAAACAATCTTAGGTTGTTTTTATTTTTAAGTTATCCTGCCGTGTTTCTACCATTTGGAAGTAGATTTTTTTACCATGTGGCCCCTGATCTAAAATGAGTTTGACACCCCTGATTTAGAGGAAAGTTGTTTTGTTCTATTTTTTAAAAGGAAACAATCTTAAGTTATCTTAATTTTTAAGTTATCGTGCCGTGATTGTACCATTTGGTAGTAGATTTTCCTCCATGTGGCCCCCGGTCTAAAATGAGTTTGACACCCCTGATTCAGAGGGAAGTGTTTTTTTTCTATTTTTAAAAAGGAAACAATCTTAAGTTGTCTTTTTTTTTAAGTTATCGTGCCGTGATTTTACCAGTCCGGCCCACCTGATGGTGGATTTTTCTCCATGTGGCCCTGATCTAAAATGAGTTTGACAAAGAGGAAACTGGTTTTGTTCTATAAATTAAACAAAGAAAACAATCATAGATTGTCTTTATTTTTAAGTTATCGTGCCGTGATTTTACCATTAGGTAGTAGATTTTTCTCCATGTGGACCCCGATCTAAAATAAGTTTGAGAACCCTAATTTAGAGAAAAGTGGTTTTGTTCTATCTTTAAACAAAAAAAAAAAAAACTGTCTTAGGTTGTCTTTATTTATAAGTTATCTTGCCGTCATTTAACCATTAGGTAGTAGATTTTCCTCAATGTGGCCCCCGGTGTAAAATGAGAATGACACCCCTGATTTAGAGGAAAGTGGATTTGTTTTATTTCTAAAAAAAAAACAGAACAATTTTAGGTTGTCTTTATTTTTAAGGTATCGTGCCATGATTTTACCATTTGGTAGTAGATTTTCCTCCATGTGGCCCCTGGTCTTAAATGAGTTTGACACCCCTGATTTCGAGGAAAGCGGTTTTGTTCCAAAAATTTAACAAATAAAACAATCTTAGATTGTCTTTATTTTTAAGTTATCTTGCCGTGATTTTACCATTTGGTAGTAGATTTTTCTCAATGTGGCCCCCAGTCTTAAATGAGTTTGACACCCCTGATTTCGAGGAAAGTGGTTTTGTTCTATAAAGTTACAAAAGAAAACAATCTTAGGTTTTCTTTATTTTTAGGTTATCGTGCTGTGATTTTACCATTTGGTAGCAAATTTAAAATGAGTTTGACAACCCTGATTTAGAGGAAAGGGGTTTTGATCTTGTTTTCAAACAAAGGAAAAAATCTTAAGTTGTCTTTATTTTTAAGTTATCGTGCCGTGATTTTACCAGTCCCGTCCATTTGAGAGTAGATTTTTCTCCATGTGGCCCCCGATCTAAAATGAATTTGACACCCTGAATTTAGAGGAAAGTGGTTTTGTTCGATGAATTAAACAAATAAAACAATCTTAGATTGTCTTTATTTTTATGTTATCTTGCCGTGATTTTACCACTTTGGTAGTAGATTTTCCTCCATGTGGCCCCCGATCTAAAATGAGTTTGAACCCCCTGATTTCGAGGAAAGTGGTTTTGTTCTATAAATTAAACAATCTTAGATTGTCTTTATTTTTAAGTTATCTTGCAGTGATTGTACCATTTGGTAGTAGATTTTCCTCCAAGTGGCCCCTGGTCTTAAACGAGTTTGACACCCCTGATTTCGAGGAAAGTGGTTTTGTTCTATTTTTTAAAAGGAAACAATCTTAAGTTATTTTAATTTTTAATTTATCGTGCCAGTCCGGCCCACTTGATGGTGGATTTTTCTCCATGTGGCCCCCATCTAAAATGAGTTCGGCAAATAGGAAAGTGGTTTTGTTCTATATATTAAACAAAGAAAACAATCTTAGTTTGTCTTTATTTTTAGGTTATCTTGCCGTGATTTTACCACTTTGGTAGTAGATTTTCCTCCATGTGGCCCCCGGTCTAAAATGATTTTGAACCCCCTGATTTCAAAGAAAGTGGTTTTGTTCTATAAATAAAAATTAATAAAACAATCTTAGATTGTCTTTATTTTTAAGTTATCTCGCCATGATTTTACCATTTGGTAGTAGATTTTTCCCCATGTGGCCCCCGACCTAAAATAAGTTTAACACCCCTGGTTCGGAGGAAAGTGGTTTTGTTCTATAAATTAAACAATCTTAGATTGTCTTTATTTTTAAGTTATCTTGCCGTGATTTTACCACTTTGGTAGTAATTTTTCCTCCATGTGGCCCCCGATCTAAAATAACTTTAACAACCCTGGTTTAGAGGAAAGTGGTTTTGTTCTATAAATTAAACAATCTTAGATTGTCTTTATTTTTAAGTTATCTTGCAGTGATTGTACCATTTGGTAGTAGATTTTCCTCCAAGTGGCCCCTGGTCTTAAACGAGTTTGACACCCCTGATTTCGAGGAAAGTGGCTTTGTTCTATTTTTTAAAAGGAAACAATCTTAAGTTATTTTAATTTTTAATTTATCGTGCCAGTCCGGCCCACTTGATGGTGGATTTTTCTCCATGTGGCCCCCATCTAAAATGAGTTTGGCAAATAGGAAAGTGGTTTTGTTCTATATATTAAACAAAGAAAACAATCTTAGTTTGTCTTTATTTTTAGGTTATCTTGCCGTGATTTTACCACTTTGGTAGTAGATTTTCCTCCATGTGGCCCCCGGTCTAAAATGATTTTGAACCCCCTGATTTCAAAGAAAGTGGTTTTGTTCTATAAATAAAAATTAATAAAACAATCTTAGATTGTCTTTATTTTTAAGTTATCTCGCCATGATTTTACCATTTGGTAGTAGATTTTTCCCCATGTGGCCCCCGACCTAAAATAAGTTTAACACCCCTGGTTCGGAGGAAAGTGGTTTTGTTCTATAAATTAAACAATCTTAGATTGTCTTTATTTTTAAGTTATCTTGCCGTGATTTTACCACTTTGGTAGTAATTTTTCCTCCATGTGGCCCCCGATCTAAAATAACTTTAACAACCCTGGTTTAGAGGAAAGTGGTTTTGTTCTATAAATTAAACAATCTTAGATTGTCTTTATTTTTAAGTTATCTTGCAGTGATTGTACCATTTGGTAGTAGATTTTCCTCCAAGTGGCCCCTGGTCTTAAACGAGTTTGACACCCCTGATTTCCAGGAAAGTTGTTTTGTTCTATTTTTTAAAAGGAAACAATCTTATGTTATTTAAATTTTTAATTTATCGTGCCGTGATTTTACCAGTCCGGCCCACTTGATGGTGGATTTTTCTCCATGTGGTCCCCATCTAAAATGAGTTTGGCAAATAGGAAAGTGGTTTTGTTCTATATATTAAACAAAGAAAACAATCTTGGATTGTCTTTATCTTTAAGTTATCTTGCCGTGATTTTACCACTTTGGTAGTAGATTTTCCTCCATGTGGCCCCTGGTCTAAAATGAGTTTGAACCCCCTGATTTCGAGGAAAGGGGTTTTGTTCTACAAATTAAACAAATAAAACCATCTTAGATTGCCTTTATCTTTAAGTTATCTTGCCGTGATTTTACCACTTTGGTAGTAGATTTTCCTCCATGTGGCCCCCGGTCTAAAATGAGTTTGAACCCCCTGATTTCGAGGAAAGGGGTTTTGTTCTACAAATTAAACAAATAAAACCATCTTAGATTGCCTTTATCTTTAAGTTATCTTGCCGTGATTTTACCACTTTGGTAGTAGATTTTCCTCCATGTGGCCCCCGGTCTAAAATGAGTTTGAACCCCCTGATTTCGAGGAAAGGGGTTTTGTTCTATAAATTAAACAAATAAAACCATCTTAGATTGTCTTTATTTTTAAGTTATCTTGCCGTGATTTTACCATCTGGTAGTAGATTTTCCTCCAAGTGGCCCCTGGTCTTAAACGAGTTTGACACCCCTGATTTCGAGGAAAGTTGTTTTGTTCTATTTTTTAAAAGGAAACAATCTTAAGTTAGTTTAATTTTTAATTTATCGTGCCGTGATTTTACCAGTCCGGCCCACTTGATGGTGGATTTTTCTCCATGTGGTCCCCATCTAAAATGAGTTTGGCAAATAGGAAAGTGGTTTTGTTCTATATATTAAACAAATAAAGCCATCTTAGATTGCCTTTATTTTTAAGTTATCTTGCCGTGATTTTACCACTTTGGTAGTAGATTTTCCTCCATGTGGCCCCCGGTCTAAAATGAGTTTGAACCCCCTGATTTCGAGGAAAGGGGTTTTGTTCTATAAATTAAACAATCTTAGATTGTCTTTATTTTTAAGTTATCTTGCCGTGATTTTACCACTTTGGTAGTAGATTTTCCTCCATGTGGCCCCCGATCTAAAATGAGTTTGAACCCCCTGATTTCGAGGAAAGTGGTTTTGTTCTATAAATTAAACAATCTTAGATTGTCTTTATTTTTAAGTTATCTTGCAGTGATTGTACCATTTGGTAGTAGATTTTCCTCCAAGTGGCCCCTGGTCTTAAACGAGTTTGACACCCCTGATTTCCAGGAAAGTTGTTTTGTTCTATTTTTTAAAAGGAAACAATCTTATGTTATTTAAATTTTTAATTTATCGTGCCGTGAATTTACCAGTCCGGCCCACTTGATGGTGGATTTTTCTCCATGTGGTCCCCATCTAAAATGAGTTTGGCAAATAGGAAAGTGGTTTTGTTCTATATATTAAACAAAGAAAACAATCTTGGATTGTCTTTATCTTTAAGTTATCTTGCCGTGATTTTACCACTTTGGTAGTAGATTTTCCTCCATGTGGCCCCTGGTCTAAAATGAGTTTGAACCCCCTGATTTCGAGGAAAGGGGTTTTGTTCTACAAATTAAACAAATAAAACCATCTTAGATTGCCTTTATCTTTAAGTTATCTTGCCGTGATTTTACCACTTTGGTAGTAGATTTTCCTCCATGTGGCCCCCGGTCTAAAATGAGTTTGAACCCCCTGATTTCGAGGAAAGGGGTTTTGTTCTACAAATTAAACAAATAAAACCATCTTAGATTGCCTTTATCTTTAAGTTATCTTGCCGTGATTTTACCACTTTGGTAGTAGATTTTCCTCCATGTGGCCCCCGGTCTAAAATGAGTTTGAACCCCCTGATTTCGAGGAAAGGGGTTTTGTTCTATAAATTAAACAAATAAAACCATCTTAGATTGTCTTTATTTTTAAGTTATCTTGCCGTGATTTTACCATCTGGTAGTAGATTTTCCTCCAAGTGGCCCCTGGTCTTAAACGAGTTTGACACCCCTGATTTCGAGGAAAGTTGTTTTGTTCTATTTTTTAAAAGGAAACAATCTTAAGTTAGTTTAATTTTTAATTTATCGTGCCGTGATTTTACCAGTCCGGCCCACTTGATGGTGGATTTTTCTCCATGTGGTCCCCATCTAAAATGAGTTTGGCAAATAGGAAAGTGGTTTTGTTCTATATATTAAACAAATAAAGCCATCTTAGATTGCCTTTATTTTTAAGTTATCTTGCCGTGATTTTACCACTTTGGTAGTAATTTTTCCTCCATGTGGCCCCCGATCTAAAATAACTTTAACAACCCTGGTTTAGAGGAAAGTGGTTTTGTTCTATAAATTAAACAATCTTAGATTGTCTTTATTTTTAAGTTATCTTGCAGTGATTGTACCATTTGGTAGTAGATTTTTCTCCATGTGGCCCCCGACCTAAAATAAGTTTAACACCCCTGGTTCGGAGGAAAGTGGTCTACCTGCCGGTCATGAGCTGGCTCCTGGAGGGGCTGCAGAGGGGCTGCACGTAGTAGTTCTCCAGCTTCACTCCTTGGGCCGCCAGGCGGTCGAGAGTCGGCGTTTTAATCTCCGAGCCGTGGTAGCCCACGTCCCGGAAACCCTGGTCATCCACGAGGATGAAGACGATGTGCGGCTGCGAGCGCGACGCTTGGGGGTCCAGATTGTGGCCGCCCCGCGCCTGACACGACACCATCACGCCCAGGAACAAACTCCACATGAGCGACATATTTTACGAGCGAGGTCGTCAATACCCACGGAGGTGCGGACGTGAACGTCGTGCCGAGAGTTGCGTGGATAAGTTACTCATCGTGTGAGCCTCCTTTCCACCCGAGGCGTGACAGACGTGAAGGTGGCGTGGGTCCAACA
This sequence comes from Nerophis ophidion, assembly GCF_033978795.1. Lineage (NCBI taxonomy): Eukaryota > Metazoa > Chordata > Actinopteri > Syngnathiformes > Syngnathidae > Nerophis > Nerophis ophidion. The sequence goes on along the minus strand of NC_084620.1, from coordinate 46,527,215 downwards.
GAGTCGTCCGCAGCAGATGTCTTCCATCATGTTTGAAAACAGTGTTCGTGGGTGCGTGCACGCGCGCGCGTGTTCGCGTGGGTGCGTGAGAAGAGTTCAGTGGGCAAGTCCCGCTTTTGAGGGAAAAATAAAAAGGGGGTCAACGCCCTCTAGTGGAGGAGAATCACAGTTTTCAATCAAAATGTTATTTCAAAAGGTGCGGAAACATGTCCAAAAATCCATCCATCCATTTATTTTCTACCGCTTGTCCCGTCCCGTCTAAAAATTATAATCATAATTATTTTTAAGTAATTAGTTCATTTATATACATTTTTTTCATACATATATACATACATACACACATATATATATAAAAAAAATAATAAGAATAAGAATAATATATATATATATATATATATATATATATATATATATATATATATATTGCCGGGTCAAACTCGTGACATCATCATTTTCAAAATGGAGGAGGCTGATTTCATCCATCCATCCATCCATTTCCTACCGCTTATTCCCTTCCGGGGTCGCGGGGGGCGCTGGCGCCTATCTCAGATACAATCGGGCGGAAGGTGGGGTACACCCTGGACAAGTCGCAAGTCGCCACCTCATCTGATTTCAATACCGGTAATTCGAAATCGCATAAAGGGAAGAAGATTACGAGCTATTCAGTAGGATTTAAGGTCCAATCTTACATCACACTCAAATTTTTACTGCATACCTTTGGTAAATGCCGGAGGGAGAAGAGGTTTTTAAAATAATTAGCGCATGCTTACTTTTACCGCATGCCTTATATAAGCGCAGGAGTGAGAAGAGGTTGTAAATTAATTAGCGCCCTGATGGCAATTCAAGGAAATACAGTATATTCCGCCCGATTGTAGCTGAGATCGGCGCCAGCGCCCCCCGCGACCCCAAAAGGGAATAAGCGGTAGAAAATGGATGGATGGATATACAGTGGGGCAAAAAAGTATTTAGTCAGCCACCGATTGTGCAAGTTCTCCCACTTAAAATGATGACAGAGGTCTGTAATTTTCATCATAGGTACACTTCAACTGTGAGAGACAGAATGTGGAGAAAAAAAATCAGGAATTCACATTGTAGGAATTTTAAAGAATTTATTGGTAAATTATGGTGGAAAATAAGTATTTGGTCAACCATTCAAAGCTCTCACTGATGGAAGGAGGTTGTGGCTCAAAATCTCACGATACATGGCCCCATTCATTCTTTCCTTAACACGTATCAATCGTCCTGTCCCCTTAGCAGAAAAACAGCCCCAAAGCATGATGTTTCCACCCCCATGCTTCACAGTAGGTGTGGTGTTCTTGGGATGCAACTCAGTATTCTTCTTCCTCCAAACACGACAAGTTGAGTTTATACCAAAATGGATACATGGATAATACAGCAGAGGAATGGGAGAATGTCATGTGGTCAGATGAAACCAAATTAGAACTTTTTGGTATAAACTCAACTCGTGGTGTTTGTAGGAAGAAGAATACTGAGTCGCATCCCAAGAACACCAAACCTACTGTGAAGCATGGGGGTGGAAACATCATGCTTTGGGGCTGTTTTTCTGCTAAGGCGACAGGACGATTGATTCGTGTTAAGGAAAGAATGAATGGGGCCATTTTTCGTGAGATTTTGAGCCAAAACATCCTTCGATCAGTGAGAGCTTTGAATGGTTGACCAAATACTTATTTTCCACCATAATTTATAAATAAATTATTTTTAATTCCTACAATGGGAAGTCCTGGATTTTTTTTCACATTTTGTCTCTCACAGTTGAAGTGTACCTATGATGAAAATTACAGACCTCTGTCATCATTTTAAGTGGGAGAACTTGCACAATCGGTGGCTGACTAAATACTTTTTTGCCCCACTGTATATATATATATATATATATATACATATATGTCAGTTAGTGATCTCGCGAAATAGTTTTATCATTTTTGATTGCTCTTTTTTGTCGTTTTGGTAACAATTAATAATGAGCACACTAAATTAATACTATAATAATGACACAATGTGATTCTGAAATATGTTTTACATCATCAAAAATGTGTACGATAGTAGAAAAGTAGAACATTTTGCTAAATATTAAAAAAAAAAAATGTAACATGCTCCTTGGGTCCAATATTTATTTCCAATCCCGCTTACCACCACACAGATTAAGTATGTGACTATGATTATTGAGACAGCTATTTTGCCACCGTTGTAATAGTGTGATGAGGTGGCGACCCTCGACCCCAAAAGGGACAAGCGGTATAAAATGGATGGATGGATGGACGTTCCATGCTTTAGTGACTGAAAAATGACCCACGAAACAGAGTATTGCCGTTATAATACTCGATTATGGGATTTAGACAAATAAACACAGCCTCGTAGCGAGGACACATTTGTGGCAACACACTCGGCAGCTTTGGCAGCTGATTGGGGAGAGCTCAGGGTGCCCACCCCCAAGCCCCAACCCCCACTTTCCCCCTGTGTATCATGTCAGAGCTGCAACGTGTAATCCGGCTGCTGCAAGTCCTGTCTTGCAGCTCACATGTTCTCAAACACATTCCACATCCAATACCTTGCAGTTACATCGCACAGCATACTGTACGGCTTTATCATTGAAAAAAATATATACATGTTGTATACTTTATCATACTTGTGACAATTCTGCACAGAAAATGCATGTTAAAGTTGTATCTTCATACGTTAAATAGCTCAAGAAAATTGTACAGATGTAGAACTATGTTTTCACTTTTAGATTAAAGTCTTAATTGACCCAAAAAAGTATGTACAAAACCCAAAAACCAGTGAAGTTTGCATATTGTGTAATTCTTAAATAAAAACAGAATAGAGTGATTTGCAAATCAATTTTAACCCTATAATCAATTCAATAGACTGCGAAGACAAGATATTTAATGTTTCAACAAGGAAACCTCTTTTTTTTCAGATAATCATTAACTTAGAATTTAATGGCAGCAACACATTGCAAAAATATTGGCACAGGGGCATTTTTACCACTGTGTTACATGGCCTTTCCTTTTAACAAGAATCAGTAAACGTTTGGGAACCGAGGAGACCCATTTTTGAAGCTTTTCAGCCGGAATTCTTTCCCATTCATGCTTGATGTACAGCTAAAGTTGTTCAACAGTCCGGAGTCTCCGTTGTAGTATTTTAGGCTTTATAATGTGCCACACATTTTCAATAGGAGACTGGACTGGACTACAGGGAGGCTCGTCTGGTAGCCGCATTATTCTACTATGAAGCAATGCTGTTGTAACACAAGGCTTGGCATTGTCTTGCTGAAATAAGCAGGGGCGTCCATGATAATGTTGCTTGGATGACGACATATGTTGCTCCAAAACCTGTATGTGTCACACCACGGTGAGGGATGTCTTGTTTTGTTTTTTTCTGTCTTATGATATGCATGTTGTAGTTTGAAAAGTACCCCCCGCGACCCTAAAGGGGATAAGCGGTAGAAAATGGATGGATGTATGAAAAAAAACTCTCCTCTCGTTTCAGGTCACTTGCCCTTCCTTTTGTGTCATGATTATGACGTCATCCCTGTTCCATGATTGTTTCCAACTGTTCCCTATTACCCTCATGTGTCTTATAAGCCCACTCCTCCCTTTCTTCCTTGCCAGATTGTTTCGTTTATTCGTGCTCTCTAGCGTCCATGTCCATGTCCATGCCTTCCCTCACCTTGCCTCGTCTCATGCTTATGTTCCTTGATCCTTAATCCCTTTGTTACTATTTTGAGTTTTCCTTTCTTCCTCCTCAGCAGAGTGGTTTTGGTTATTTCGTTTATTCAGTTATTTTTCATTCTTTCCTCATATTTGAGTGACATTTTTTGTTAAAACTTTATTAGATCAGATAGTGTAGAATTGTTCATAGCTGTTGTTTCTTCCTCCTGTTGGAGTGTTTTTTGTTAATACATTTTATAGCATACGGCGCCAATTGTAGTTCGTCCTTGCTTTTGTGTTTTCCTCCGTTCGGAGTGATTTTCGGTTGTTCCTTTTTTTGGAACCTTTTTCGCCGATTAGTTTTTTGGTTAATATAGATATTGTAATTCCTTGACTTTGGAGGTGAAAGGAAGTTATCAAAATAAAAGCCTGTCAAAGTTCCCTACTCTGCATCTGAGTCCTATCCTCTTTACCCAGCCTGACAGTATTTACCTTTCAGCATTAATGGTGCCTTCACAGATGTGTAAGTTACCCATGCCTTGGGCACTAATAAACCCCCATACCATCACAGATGCTGGCTTTTCAACTTTGCGCCTAGAACAATCCGGAAGGTTCTTTTCCTCTTTGGTCCGGAGGACATGATGTCCACAGTTTCCAAAAACTATTTTAAATGTGGATTTGCTACACCACAGAACACATTTACACTTTGCATCAGTCCATTTTAGATGAGCTCGGGCCCAGCGAAGCTGGCGGCGTTTTTGGGTGTTGTTGATAAATGGCTTTCGCTTTGCATAGTAGATATTTAACTTGCACTTACAGATGTAGCGACCGATTGTAGTTACTGACAGTGGTTTTCTGAAGTGTTCCTAAGCCCATGTGGTGATATCCTTTACACACTGATGTCACTTCTTGATGCAGTAACCGCCTGAGGGATCGAAGGTACGTAATATCATCACGTACGTGCAGGGATTCCTCCAGATTCTCTAAAACCTTTTGATGATATTACGGACGGTAGATGGTGAAATTCCTTGCAATAGCTTGTTGACAAATGTTGTTCTTAAACTGTTCGACAATTTGCTCACGCATTTGATCACAAAGTGGTGACCCTCGCCCCATCCTCATTTGTGAATGACTGAGCATTTCATGTAAGCTGCTTTTATACCCAACCATGACACCCACCTATTCCCAATTAGCCTGTTCACCTGCGGGATGTTCCAAATAAGCGTTTGATGAGCATTCCTCAACTTTGTCAGTCTTTTTTGCAACTTATGCCAGCTTTTTTGAAACATCTTGCAGGCATCAAATTCCAAATGACTTAATATTTGCAAAAAATAACAAGTTATCTTTGCTTTGCATTCTATTCAATTACTATAAGTTGAAAAGGATTTGCAAATCATTGTATTCTGTTTTTTATTTCCCATTTACACAACGTGCCAACTTCACTGGTTTTGCAGTTAGTATAATGTAAGAAACAGATTTTACAAGAATGACATTGCTATGTTATATTATGAAGTGAAATATGTTCAGATTATTTCAGAATAAAACGATATTTAGTAATAAATTGCTATATAAATCACACAAATGCAAACTGAATGTTCAAAGTGACGTGAAATGCTGATGGAAGAGCTAAAGAACATGTGGGTACTTGGAGCAGGAAGAACATCTGAAATCTGCATCCGGAAGAGCGCAATACAGCTAAGATCCTGCACAGAAACTTCAAGCTCCCAAGCCTCTGGTAGAGGACCGAAAGAGATACTGCCTGGGTGGGCGAGAAAGGAATTGTTCAAATACCAATCAATCAACCTAAAGGCATTCATCACAAGTGTCGTAGAGGGCTGCACAAACTCTCGACGACATTCCAAGATCTAAACCCACATTTTGACTTAAATATACTTTTATTCAACCACCAATATTGAACCATGTCCCCCCAGAATGAACCTAAAAGACACTATAACCTTTTACAGGTCCAGTCCATAGTGGATCTAACATAATATTGTGAGAGTCCAGTCCATAGTGGATCTAACGTAATAGTAAGAGTCCAGTCCATAGTGGATCTAACATAATAGTAAGAGTCCAGTCCATAGTAGATCCGACATAATAGTCCGAGAGTCCAGTCCATAGTGGATCTAGCATAATATCTAGAGAGTGCCATCCATAGTGGATCTAACATAATAGTGAAAGTCCAGTCCCATAGTGGATCTAGCGTAATATTGTGAGAGTCCAGTCCATAGTGGATCCAACATAATAGTGAAAGTCCAGTCCCATAGTGGATCTAGCATAATATTGTGAGAGTCAAGTCCATAGTGGATCTAACATAATAGTCCGAGAGTCCAGTCCATAGTGGATCTAACATAATAGTGTGAGAGTCCAGTCCATAGTGGATCTAACATAATAGTGTGAGAGTCAAGTCCATAGTGGATCTAACGTAATAGTCCGAGAGTCCAGTCCATAGTGGATCTAACATAATATTGAGAGAGTCCAGTCCATAGTGGATCTAACATAATAGTGAGAGTCCAGTCCATAGTAGATCTAACATAATAGTCAGAAAGTCCAGTCCATAGTGGATCCAGCATAATATTGAGAGAGTGCAGTCCATAGTGGATCTAACATAATAGTGAAAGTCCAGTCCCATAGTGGATCTAGCATAATATTGTGAGAGTCTAGTCCATAGTGGATCTAACATAATAGTGAGAGTCCAGTCCATAGTGTATCTAACATAATATTGTGAGAGTCCAGTCCATAGTGGATCTAACATCATAGCGTGAGGGTCCAGTCCATAGTGGATCTAACGTAATAGTAAGAGTCCAGTCCATAGTGGATCTAACATAATAGTAAGAGTCCAGTCCATAGTAGATCTGACATAATAGTCCGAGAGTCCAGTCCATAGTGGATCTAGCATAATATCTAGAGAGTGCCATCCATAGTGGATCTAACATAATAGTGAAAGTCCAGTCCCATAGTGGATCTAGCATAATATTGTGAGAGTCCAGTCCATAGTGGATCCAACATAATAGTGAAAGTCCAGTCCCATAGTGGATCTAGCATAATATTGTGAGAGTCAAGTCCATAGTGGATCTAACATAATAGTCCGAGAGTCCAGTCCATAGTGGATCTAACATAATAGTGTGAGAGTCCAGTCCATAGTGGATCTAACATAATAGTGTGAGAGTCAAGTCCATAGTGGATCTAACGTAATAGTCCGAGAGTCCAGTCCATAGTGGATCTAACATAATATTGAGAGAGTCCAGTCCATAGTGGATCTAACATAATAGTGAGAGTCCAGTCCATAGTAGATCTAACATAATAGTCAGAGAGTCCAGTCCATAGTGGATCCAGCATAATATTGAGAGAGTGCAGTCCATAGTGGATCTAACATAATAGTGAAAGTCCAGTCCCATAGTGGATCTAGCATAATATTGTGAGAGTCTAGTCCATAGTGGATCTAACATAATAGTGAGAGTCCAGTCCATAGTGTATCTAACATAATATTGTGAGAGTCCAGTCCATAGTGGATCTAACATCATAGCGTGAGGGTCCAGTCCATAGTGGATCTAACGTAATAGTGTGAGAGTCCAGTCCATAGTGGATTTAACATAATAGTGTGAGAGTCCAGTCCATAGTGGATTTAACATAATAGTCTGAGAGTCCAGTCCCTAGTAGATCTAGCATAATATTGTGAGAGTCCGGTCCATAGTGGATCTAACATAATAGTGAGAGTCCAGTCCATAGTAGATCTAACATAATTGTCCGAGGGTCCATTCAAGAGTTGATCTAGAATAATATTGTGAGAGTCCAGTCCATAGTGGATCTAACATAATAGTCCGAGAGTCCAGGCCCTAGTGGATCTAACATAATTGTGAGAGTCCAGTCCATAGTGGATCCAACATAATATTGTGAGAGTCCAGTCCATAGTGGATCTAACGTAATATTGTGAGAGTCCAGTCCATAGTGGATCTAACATAATAGTTTGAGAGTCCAGTCCATAGTGGATCTAACATAATAGTGTGAGGGTCCAGTCCATAGTGGATCTAACATAATAGCGTGAGAGTCCAGTCCATAGTGGATCTAACGTAATAGTGAGAGTCCAGTAAATAGTAGATCTAAAATAATAGTCAGAGAGTCCATTCCACAGTGGATCTAGCATAATATTGTGAGAGTCCAGTCCATAGTGGATCTAACATAATAGTGAAAGTCCAGTCCCATGGTGGATCTAGCATATTATTGTGAGAGTCCGGTCCATAGTGGATCTAACATAATTGTGAGAGTCCAGTCCATAGTGGATCTAACGTAATAGTGAGAGTCCAGTCCATAGTAGATATAACATAATAGTCCGAGAGTCCAGTCCATAGTGGATCTAGCATAATATTGTGAGAGTCCAATCCATAGTGGATCTAACATCATAGCGTGAGAGTCCAGTCCATAGTGGATCTAACGTAAAAGTGAGAGTCCAGTCCATAGTAGATCTAACATAATAGTCCGAGAGTCCATTCCACAGTGGATATAGCATAATATTGTGAGAGTCCAGTCCATAGTGGATCTAACATAATATTGAAAGTCCAGTCCTTAGTGGATCTAACATAATATTGAGAGTCCAGTCCTTAGTGGATCTAGCATAATATTGTGAGAGTCCAGTCCATAGTGGATCTAACATAATTGTGAGAGTCCAGTCCATAGTGGATCTAACATAATATTGTGAGAGTCCAGTCCATAGTGGATCTAACATAAAAGCGTGAGAGTCCAGTCCTTAGTGGATCTTGCATAATATCATAACGCAACATGAACACAACAGAACAAATATCCAGAACCCCTTGCAGCACTAACTGTTCCGGAACGCTACAATACACCCCCCCCCACCCCCTTCAACCCCGCCCACTTCAAGCTCCTCATGCTCTCTCAGGGAGAACATGTCCCAAAGCCCAAGCTGCTGTTTTGAGGCATGTTGAAAAAAAAATAATGCACTTTGTGACTTCAATAATAAATATGGCAGTGCCATGTTGGCATTTTTTCCCCCCATAACTTGAGTTGACTTATTTTGGAAAACCTTGTTACATTGTTTAATGCATCCAGCGGGGCATCACAACAAAATTAAGCATATCAATGTGTTAATTCCACGACCGTATATATAGGTATCAGTTGTTATCGGAATCGGTAATTAAGAGTTGGATAAATATATCGGCCAAAAAGCCATTATCGGACATTTCTAGTTATAAAAATTCATTCACTTTCTTCTTTCCGTCATGGCTCTAAACTTTACTGCAAGCGGTATTTTTTTCTATATTTTTATTGTGACATTTTCAGAACGTTTTTGTTCTATTTTTTGACCAAATTAAGACAAAGAAAACAATCTGAAGTGTGCACAGATTTCCCTCCATGCGGCCCCTGAACTAAAATGAGTTTGACACCCTTGATCTAGTGGTACGCCACAAAAAATCACCTGATTAAAGTAAAGCCTTTTATTTTCCTATATCCAAACACAGTGTCGCCTTTCAAACTGTGTGCCATGTGTTGTGTATTGTTTTCCTGTCTACTCTGTATTGCTTTTGTGTTATTTTTCCTCCATCCATTAGTTCCAACTAGGCACACCTGCGACTACTCACTGCTCGGCTCTAATTAAGTCCACCACAGTCAGCTGCTTCTCGCCGGTTAATGACTCCTGTGCTTTCCATGCCCGCATGCTCAACTTGCATCCAACCAACTCGATACGTTCCATCTCCTTTCTTATCACCATTCCTTACTTCTGGTGTTTTTGTTCCCTAGTTCCCCAGTAAGCGAGAGAAGTTTTTCTGTCGAACCTGTTGCTGACCATCGAGAGTCCTCCTTCAGTTTAGTCCTCTTCCATGGTGTGCGCTTTTGCCCCATCGCCTTGAGTTATCCTTTTTGAACTTATTAAAGACAATCTTCTTTTGTGATTCACCTCCGCCTCCCGTCTCTGCATCTTGGGATCCAATCCTTACTCAAGACACAACACCATGTTACACTGGGCAAACATAATAATAATATTGCCTTGTTTTTAATGAAACTTAAGCCTACTGCGCTTCTGTATATTAATGTTGGCCATTATGAAAACCACTGTCCTGAATTATTCATGCATCAAGTGGATACCTGCGGTACTGCCTTGACTTGGCTGAAGTCATATTGAACAAATAGAACCTTCTCTGTAAACGTCGCCCATAGACAGTGTTCTGTTGCTCCTTTGTCATGTGGGGGTCACACAGGGCTCCGTTTTAGGACCACTGCTTTTTCTCCCCCATGTATTTACTGTCGCTGGGCTGAAATCAAAGAAGGCATGGAATCTCTTTCCAGTGCTCTGTTGATGAAAGACACATTTATTTTCCTTTCAAAAGAAAAGAGGCAGCCACGTCTTGACGATGTTAAGGCTGGGATGGCCCTACATGGTTACCAACTTGGGTTTTGTGATTTAAAATTACCTTCTTAGGAAAAACCAAAAAAAACGAACAATTTAAAACCGTAATCCATGCCTTCATCACATCTCGGCTGGATTACTGTAATTCTCTTTGTCTGAAATGAGCCAGTCGTGCCTCTCACATTTTTAACTGTTAAGAGAAAGCCTTTGATATCTCCCGTTTTAGCCTCACTTCCCTGGCCGCCTGTCTTTTTTAGAGTCTGTTAAAAAGATGTCGTATTTGTATCACGGCGCCTCCAGGAGCGCGCTAGGCGTGTGCCAGTCTAGCTACAGCTAGCAGCTGCAATCAATCATCTGCAATCAACGCACCTGTCGCTAATGAGAAGCCCTGCCTTCATAAGCCAGCACAGCCTGCTATCCTGGGCCAGAACATAGCGACCTGTCCTATATAGTAAGCAGAACCTAGCCAGCTCTATGCGCCCTTTCTCTCTCTGTGTTTCTCCCCCGCTGTGTTCATTTGTTTCGTTTCCTCCTTGTGGCCTTTGTAGCAGCGTACCTCCGTTCCCGCGTCACGAAATGTGTGTCATTTTCCTCTGCTTCCCTGGCTGCCACTTGGATCTCAATCTTCCGCCTGGATGCCTCCCCAACCCCCAACCCCCCAACCCCAACCTGTGCTATGGGGGAGACACAGGTGCACCCAGCCAGGCTGCTACTTACTGCTCAACCTCTGCCGCCTGTCTTGCCTCCTCTTCCTGCGGTGCTGCGGCCTCTGCAACCTCCTCTGCCTGCCACTCAAGCTCCGGACACTCCTCCAGCCCAGCTGCCTGCTGTTTAAACTCCGGACAGGCCTCCAGCCCAGCCGCCTGCTGCCCTGGCTCCTCCCACGACGATGTCTTCGTCTTCGGCGGCTCCTCCCATGACGATGTCTTCGTCTTCGGCGGCTCCCTCCCACGACGATGTCTTTGTCTCCGGCGGCTCCTCCCACGGCGCTGCCTTCTTCCTCGTCTCAGGCAGGCGCTCATCGACTCCAGCATCGTTGCCTCCGCGACCACCAGCTTAACCGCCGCACAGCCGGCCAACAGGCGTGTACGCGGCTCCCCGAGCACTTGGGCGTAGGACCCATCGGCTCCTGAGGTTCTGATGCCACTCACGTCCGCCATCTTGACGTGCCCGTTCCATGGTCGCCTGCCTCGTCAGCTGCAGCAGCGTTCAACTCGCTGCCGCCACCTGACTCATCCCCGGTGGATTCGGGGACACTTGGCTTGGCCATGCTTTGTATTCTTGTTTCTATGCCAAGCTTTTCCATAGCTTTGCCATAGCCTCCCGTGCTATTGTTGCGCTTTTCTGTTTGTTTGTATTTTTGCCTGATTTATGAGAATAAATAATTTTTCTTCCTTCAGGCTGCTTCCGTAAGTCTGTCTGCATCTTGGGGAAACGATCCGCGCATTATCATGCGACCCAATCGTAACATTTTTTTATAAATTTTCACAAAAATTCTTGAATTAACTCGCTGCAAGTATAGTCTACTCATCTTCATCGGCGGTCACTTTAACGAGTGTATCCCTTTATGTGGGATGCCTGTGCGTGACTTTGTTTTTAAATGGGGAGACTGGAGCACGGACAGTCACCACACGATCCTTGACAGAATGGGGTCAGGGTCCAGTGGCATGGAGTCCAAGACGACTGGGGACCCTTTTTTGCTGCAGCCTTCTCCCGCCATTGCAGCCGTTGTGGAAGTTCTTAAATCTACCATCTTCCGCCTGCTCCGCCGTCGAGGTCTTCACCGTATCCTTGGCTAAGGGGCAGTCAGGTACTAGGCCTTTGCCAAGGGCCACCTGGGGTAACAGTAGTAAAGGGGTTAACCTCCTAGTGCTCTAAGACCCCCATAGAGGAGCCTCCACTGCCGAATGCACTTTAACGTAATGCCCAAGACATAGCATAGTCTACTCCAGTATATTGACATCCAAAGTAATTGAAAAAGTTGGTATACTGTATATTTATGTTCGGGAATAGTTAGTGTGATGCGTATTCTGCTTACAGATCTAGTCGTGTTTACAAAGGTGGTGTTTCTTAGGATGCAAAGCACAATCAGGAGGCAAAGCGCAGGTAAGAATATGTAATCTTTAAGACAGGCAAATACACAAAAAGGTGTCGGGCCGCTAGGAGCGTGTAAAGCACACTTCAAGTTTACCTTTCGCAGCAAGATAACAAAGGTAGCAGCTTCTAGCATACAGATAGAAAACAACAGGCACAACAGGAACTTTTTTGGGGGTGACATACCCAGATCCCAAACTTGTTGCAAATAGCAAACAACGATCCAGCGACTCAGGCTGAACAACAACAGAATATAAAGGGGGGTGATTAGGTGCTGCAACAGGTGAGGACACAGAAACAGGAGGGTCTATTCAGTGCAACAAGAAAAGTAAACAGAGGAAGGAGCGCTGAGGACAAAACAGAACACTAAACTGCAAAGAATAACAAAAAGACAAAACAAGACATGACCCGGTCTTGACAGTGGCTAAGAATAATGAGGAAGAAAGAATAAAATCACCTTTTGATTGCACTAACTTACCTGTCGTCCATTATAGTCCATCTTTGCCCAATGCAGATTAACGATTTAGTGCAGCACAGTGAAAACATCCAGGAGTCCCTATGTTTACATTATTGTGTGGTCTGCTGTTTACTCACTTACTTGCTCCCTCTAAGTTTATTGTAGAGCAGGGGTCACCAACGCGGGGCCCGCGGGCACCAGGTAGCCCGTAAGGACCAGATGAGTCGCCTGCTGGCCTGTTCTAAAAATAGCTCAAATAGCAGCACTTACCAGTTAGCTGACTCTATTTTTAAAATTGTATTTATTTACTACCAAGCTTGTCTCGCTTTGACAAAACTCAAATAGAATTTGAAAATCCAAGAAAATATTTTAAAGACTTGGTCTTCACTTCTTTAAATAAATTCATTTATTTTTTTTACTTTGTTTCTTATAACTTTCAGAAAGACAATTTTAGAGAAAAAAATACAACCTTAAAAATGATTTTAGGAGTTTTAAACACATATACCTTTTTACATTTTAAATTCCTTCCTCTTCTTTCCTGACAATTTAAATAAATGTTACAGTATTTTTTTATTTATTGTAAAGAATAATAAATACACTTTAATTTAATTCTTCATTTTAGCTTCTGCTTTTTCGACAAATAATAATTGTGAAATATTTCTTCAAACTTATTATGATTAAAATTAAAATAAAAAAATTCTGGCAAATCTAGAAAATCTGTAGAATCAAATTTGAATCTTATTTCAAAGTCTTTTGAATTTCTTTTAAAATTTTTGTTCTGGAAAATCTAGAAGAAATAATGATTTTTTACAAATATAGCTTGGTCCAATTTGTTATATATTCTAACAAAGTGCAGATTGGATTTTAACCTATTTAAGACATGTCATCAAAAAACTAAAATTAATCTTAATCCGGAAAAATTACTAATGATGTTCCATAAATTATTTTTTTAATTTTTTTCAAAAAGATTCGAATTAGCTAGTTTTTCTCTTGATTTTTTTCGGTTGAATTCGGAATTTTAAAGAGTCGAAATTGAAGATAAACTATGTTTTAAAATTACATTTTCATTTTTTTAGTCTTTTCTCCTCTTTTAAACCGTTCAATTAAGTGTTTTTTTCATCATTTATTCCCTACAAAAAAACCTTCCGTAAAAGGAAAAAAAAAGTACAACGGAATGACAGACAGAAATACCCTTTTTTTTAATATATATAGATGTATTTATTACAGGTAAATTTAGCAAATTGGCTATTTCTGGCAATTTATTTAAGTGTGTATCAAACTGGTAGCCCTTCGCATTAATCAGTACCCAAGAAGTAGCTCTTGCTTTCAAAAAGGTTGGTGACCCCTGTTGTAGATCATAAATCATACATCTCACCCAAATTATAGATGGCTGGGAATATAATCTGACAAGTTGGGACACTTTGAAAGCCATAGGGATGGCGTGGCGCTGTTGGGCGAGTGGCTGTGCCATCAACCTGAGGGTTCCTGGTTCAAACCCCACCTTCTACCATCCTAGTCACGTCTGTTGTGCCCTTCCGTGACGCTTTAATGCTGACCTTCAAGGTAATAAACTTTCAATGTTATGCACAGGTGTACTTATATCAATTTTATAGACTAATTATACTATTTATAGTCACAATGGAGAGTGGGGGCCTGGGGCAAACAATTTCTTCTTCCTAGGGAGGGCGTAACAGAGAATATTTGAGAAGCACTGGTTAAAAAGGGAACATTATCACCAGACCTATGTAAGCGTCAATATATACCTTGATGTTGCAGAAAAAAGACCACATGTTTTTTTAACCGATTTCCGAACTCTAAAAGGGTGAATTTGGCGATTTAAACACCCTTTCAATTGTTCGCTGTCGAAGCGATGACCTTTCACCCGTGACGTTACAACGGGAAGCAATCCGCCATTTTCTCAAACACATTACACACACCAAGTCAAATCAGCTCTGTTATTTACCATTTTTTTGACTGTTTTCCGTACCTTGGAGACATCATGCCTCGTAGGTGTGTTGTCGGAGGGTTTAACAACACAAACAGGGAGGGATTCAAGTTGACTTACACGGAGTGTGCATCGATTAGCACGGCATGCTAATTGATGCTAACATGCTATTTAGGCTAGCTTTATGTACATATTACATCGTTATGTCTCATTTGTAGCTATTTGTACATTTGTAGCAGGGACGGCGTGGCGCAGTGGGAGAGTGGCCGTGCGCAACCCGAGGGTCACTGGTTCAAATCCCACCTAGAACCAACCTCGTCACGTTCGTTGTGTCCTGAGCAAGACACTTCACCCTTGCTCCTGATGGGTGCTGGTTGGCGCCTTGCATGGCAGCTCCCTCCATCAGTGTGTGAATGTGTGTGTGAATGGGTAAATGTGGAAATAGTGTCAAAGCGCTTTGAGTACCTTGAAGGTAGAAAAGCGCTAT
>NC_084620.1:46357200-46507200 GCF_033978795.1 Nerophis ophidion | reverse complement strand
TGTCATGCCGTGACCAAATATGTCTGATTAGCATATAAGTCAATAACATCAATAAACTCACCTTTGTGATTTTGTTGACTTTATCGTTGGAAATGCATCTGCAGGATATCCATACATCTCTGTGCCATGTCTGCCTCAGCATCGCCGGTAAAATGTGCAGACACTCCGGCACATTCAATGGGGGTCTGGCGGAAAATTTCTTTGACTTTATCGTTGGAAAAGCATCTGCTTTGAGTGTCGCAGGATATCCACACAATCTTGCCATCTCTGTAGTAGCATAGCTTTCGTCGGTAAAGTGTGTGGAACAAATGACTGACCATTTCGTCGGCTTTCCCCACACCCTCGTATTTTGAAAAAAGTTTGTCCAATTTCTTGCCACTTTCGCATCTTTGGGCCAGTGGTGCAACTTGAATCCCTCCCTGTTAGTGTTGTTACACCCTCCGACAACACACCGACGAGGCATGATGTCTCCAAGGTTCCAGAAAATAGTCGAAAAAACGGAAAATAACAGAGCTGAGACCCAGTGTTTGTAATGTGTTTGAGAAAATGGCGGCTTTATTACCTAAGTGATGTCACGTTCTGACGTCATCGCTCCGAGAGCGATAAATAGAAAGGTGTATAATTCGCCAAAATTCAACAATTAAAGAATTCGAAAATAGGTTAAAAAAATAAATGGTCCTTTTTCTGCAACATCAAGGTATATATTGACGCTTACATAGGTCTGGTGATAATGTTCCCCTTTAACACAGAGCGGTCAAGCGAACATGGTTCTCTACGTCAATACATACGTTTTTTTGGATGGGGAAATTGTCGGCTCTTACCGAAGACTTCAGTGGATTATGGGACCTTCTCCTGTAGCTGTCAAAAAAGGCAGCTGTGATCTTGGCTCCTCATCGGCTTCTCTCTGAGACACTGGCATCCACCGCAGCCATCCGACTTTCAGGTATGACTTTACTCATCTAATCTCACTAAAATACTATTCACACATAAAGCAGAAGGCTACACGGTGGAAGAGGGGTTAGTGCGTCTGCCTCACAATACGAAGGTCCGGCAGTCTTGGGTTCAATCCCAGGCTCGGGATCTTTCTGTGTGGAGTTTGCATGTTCTCCCCGTGAATGCGTGGGTTCCCTCCGGGTATTCCGGCTTCTTCCCACCTCCAAAGACATGCACCTGAGGATAGGTTGATTGGCAACACTAAATTGGCCCTAGTGTGTGAATGTGAGTGTGAATGTTGTCTGTCTATCTGTGTTGGCCCTGTGATGAGGTGGCGGCTTGTCCAGGGTGTACCCCGCCTTCCGCCCGATTGTAGCTGACATAGGCGCCAGCGCACCCTGCGACCCCCAAAAGGGAATGGATGGATGGACAATAAGCAGATAAGGGATTTTCCAGAATTATCCTAGTAAATGTGTCTAATTACATCTGAAATGCTACCACTGCCGCCGCCCGGAGCCGTCGCTTTTTTTTTTTTTTTTTTGTGCCTCACTAACATTCCTCATCCACGAATCTTTCATCCTCGCTCAAATTAATGGGGAAATTGTCGCTTTCTCGGTCCGAATAGCTCTTGCTGCTGGAGGCTATGATTGTAAACAATGTGAGGAGCCCTCACACTGGTGACGTCACGCACATCGTCTGCTACTTCCGGTACAGGCAAGGCTTTTTCATTAGCGACTAAAAATTGAGAACTTTAACGTCGATGTTCTCTACTAAATCCTTTCAGCGAAAATATGGCAATATCGCGAAATGATCAAGTATGACACATAGAATGGACCTGCTATCCCCGTTTAAATAAGAAAATCTCATTTCAGTAGGCATTTAAAGTATTTCTAATTCTGATTCTGATTCTGATACAAAGCATTATATACATGTTTAAAAAGACAGGGTTAAATAAAAGAATATAGAGTAGGGTTCCACCTCGGTCCACACTTCATATCAAAGGGTGACGGTAATACACACCAGAAGGTTGCTTGGCAACCGCCATTAAAGCAGAGAAGAAGAAGAGCGAAGTAGGAGGTGGTGCATGACTCATGGCAGGGTCGAAAAAGGGATTTGGGTTAGAAGTGAGGAAAGTATGAAGGATTGCCGTGATTTTGATGAGGCATGTTTTGGCAGGAAGAGGTTCGGAGTACCTCATCAAGCAGCGTGAGTGAGAAAGAGATAGAGTGGTGCGAAAGAAAATCGATGGGGAAGAAGAAGTCAAAGTATTTCTAACATTCAAGGAAGGTCAGGAGTTCAGGGAAGTAGGGTCCAGTGCAGTTATTGGGTTCCTCTGTGGAAACATAGGCGATGTAAAGAGGGCTAATGTGCACCGCCTTGGAGACTTGATGATAGTAAGAGTGAGGGGCAAAGAGCATTACAAGTTTAAAGCATTCCCGAAATAGGAATCTGACAAAAGTAATGTAAGATTTCCAGTGAGTGAGGATTTGGACAATATGAAGGAAATTATGGGAGTACCGTATTTCCTTGAATAGCCGCCAGGGCGCTAATTAATTGAAAACCTCTTCTCACTCCTGCGCTTATTCAAGGCATGCGGTAAAAATAAGCAGGCGCTAATAATTTTAAAACCTCTTCTCACTCCTGCGCTTACCAATGGCATGCAGTAAAAAATTGAGTGTGACGTATGGATACCATCATGAAAAGCACATTTAATAAAAAAAAACGTTATTATGGTGTGGCAAGGGGCGTGGTCCGCGCGTTCCCTGCGGACGGGGTGTGTGCAGCGATCGGCCATGAAGCAGCTGACAGGAGAGTGGATAATCTCAGCTGGAATGAGTTGTCAAATCACCTGTCCCTTTATTAGGAGCGCGGGAGACCCTGACAGGGGAAGAACGGGGAAGACACGCGAAGGAGGACAATCGGCTCTGAAAAGTACGGACTGAAAAGTCCGAAACCATATTTGAGTGTACCAACAATATATTAAACCTTGTAAACGCTGCCTGAAGTGTGCTGCCATTTCCTGTGATTAGAAGAACCAAAGCACGAGCGTTGCTACAGTGGCACCCAACGAAAATAATCACGAAAAGATGTCGGCACCTACCCTGCAAACGCTGGGCCAAGGTGTCGGCGGCAAGCCGGCTGCAGACCCAGGTGCTGCTGGCCTGGATGAGCCGGACGGAAACAGCGGGAGGCTCGGCCTCCATGGAGCGGGTGGAGGGCGCCGACCGCCCCGTACTGTACATCAGCCGGAAGCTCTCGGACCGGGAGGCGAGGTACAGCACAGTGGAGAGGGAGTGCCTCGCCATCCGGTGGGCGGTGGGGGCCCTCCGCTACTACCTGCTGGGGCGCGCCTTCAGTCTCTGCTCAGACCATAAACCACTACAATGGCTCCACCGCATGAAGGACGCCAATGCGCGGCTCGCCTGGTGGTACCTGGCATTACAACCCTACAACTTCCGGGTGGTCCACAGGCCGGGCGCGCAGATGGCCGTGGCCGATTTCCTCTCTCGCCCAGGGGAGGGGAGGGGGAGTGGGCGTGGCCAGACGGGTGTCCGGCCTGAGTTTGGCGGTGGAGGCATGTGGCAAGGGGGGTGGTCCGCGCGTTCCCTGCGGGCAGGGTGTGTGCAGCGATCGGCCATGAAGCAGCTGACAGGTGAGTGGATAATCTCAGCTGGAACGAGTTGTCTAATCACCTGTCCCTTTATTAGGAGCGCGGGAGACCTTGACAGGGGAAGAACGGGAAAGACACGCGAAGGAGGACAATCGGCTGAAAAGCCGAATGCATGGACAGACAGAAAGAAACATTTATTGCAAGTACGAACTGAAAAGTCCGAAACCATATTTGAGTGTACCAACACTATATTAAATCTTGTAAACGCTGCCTGAAGTGTGCTGCCATTTCCTGTGATTAGAAGAACCCAAGCACGAGCATTGCTACATATGGTTAATATTTTCAGCACCGAAGGCTTGGAATAACCTACAATCGAATATTCAACTTAAAACCCTTCTTACATTAAATGAGTTTAAAGCTTCTATGAAAGGATTGCAGTCTACCTTGTCCGTATGCACATGTGTCATATGAGCAAGTTTTTATGTTGTATATGTGATGCTTTATGTGTTGTTTTTAATGTAACCTTGCAGCTGCCCTCTTGGCCAGGTCTCCCTTGGAAAAGAGATCTTTGATCTCATGGGATTTTACCTGGTTATAAAGGCTACCGGTAAAAAAAAGAAAAAAGAAAAAAGAAAAATGGTCTTACCTTTACTTATAAATGAAATCCATGCCAACTCCTTCTGATCAAAAGCATCGATAACTTGTTTATAGAAGTATTCCTTATCTTTCTTCAGTTTTAAAAAGTCTCTCATAAAACTGCTATCAGACCGCTGCTATCAGTTAGCTCGGGTGTGGGCGACTTCCCCTCTCGTTCTGCTCCGTGGGTAATCTCTTTATCCCAGAACCACCAAGAAAGGACATGGCTTGAGCAGTTTGACTTTGTTTATTTTTCAATAAAACCTCAGTCCAGGTCGCTCTTCCGCTCGCTCGCCGGTATTGGGCACGGCTGCTACAGCTAGCGTGCCCTGCAGCTCTTAATCTTCTTCCCTATATGCGATTTCAAATTGTTGAAATAAGCCTCACCCATTTTGAAAATGATGACAGGGGAAGTGTCACTCGTGACGTCACGAATTTGACCCTGCGATGATAGTAACCATGCGCTAATTATTTTGCGAAGCGAGTTGACCCCGCAGTAATTCAAGACAGGCGCATATTACATGCCCGGCGGCAATTCAAGGAACTATGGTAGTTCAAAAGCATGTAGAGGTGGGGGGAGTGGAAAGTTTGTCAGTGTTCGTGGAATCTCAAGGATGAAATTGTGCCTACTACTGTATTTATTGGGTACTTGAGATTAAACGTAAGGATGTTTGTACCACCACCCCTGCCATGTTACAAATGCCAGAAGTATGAACATACAGCGGCTTACTGGGAAGGGGAGCAGACATGTGGAGGGTGTTGGGGGAGACCATGAATAAGGCAAGTGTGCAGCAAGGGTGTCAATGTTGGTGGAGCACAGTGTTGGCCACAGAGACTGCATGTGAGGCTGGATTTCGTGACTTTGTGACAGCGCGTGTATTATGGTTACTAAGGACTGAGGGGAGGTGACGGCAACAGACACCAGAGGAGTGTATGTATAATAAACAAACAATAATAATTAAACTAACCAAGGAAATGGAGCGTGACAAAATCCAATAGTGTGTATGGTGCAAGACTTTGTGTTTAGATTAGCTGTTGAGTGTTACCGTGAATGTTGAACGAGAGTGTAGGAACACGGAGGTCCGTGGGGCAGGCAGATGATCCAAGGCGAAGGAGAGGCGTCGAGAGAAACGTGTCCAAGCGGAAGGTCGAGAAACCAAAAGGGCAGTCCGGGAGGAAAGGGGAACAACAGGGGATCACAGGAGGAAAAACGGGAAAGCGCTGCGGGAAGACAACAGGAACATCAGACACAACGGAAACACGGAAGTCACAGGGGAAGAGGGAGTTCGGGGAATGGAAGCCAGACACGGGATGCTTGCAAAGGTACAGAAGACTATACTCCGGCACAGCATGGCAGGTTGTGCGGGCTTAAGAAAGCAGGTTGTTCAACCCAGGCATTTGTGCTGATTACCGATGGATTGCAGCCATGCTGGAGCGCACAGATGGATGAGCGGCACAGGCAAGAGTCTGAGCCATAACAGCGTGCATGTGGTGGTTGTCGGGGCTGGCAAACTTGTCGACTTTGTTCTCGTTTGTGGTCGCGTTGGTTGGCTTGTCGGGTGTCGTCCTTCACACCCGGTGTTGTACCGTCGTCTGGGTGCGGGCTTGGCGGGGGTTGTCCCTCGGGAGTAAGGGAGTGCGCGGCCGGACCTGTGAGGGGGTTGAGGGTGTGGTTAGCTGATCGGTTGGTTCTCAATGGACAGTGGGTGCCAGGGCTGGATTGCAGCCCAGCCTGTGTATGGATTTGTTGATTTATGTGTGTGTATGTATGTTTTAATTATTGTGATATGTATTTGTGTGTGTGTATGTACAAACTTGTATATGTGTATGTATGCATGTGTGTACATGTATTCCTTATATATTAGATTAGATTAGATTAGATAGTACTTTATTTATTCCGTCAGGAGAGTTCCTTCAGGAAAATTACAATTTTCAGCACAATCCCATTCAAGATCAGACAAACATTACAGGGAGACAGAACAGGATCGCTGACGGGTCTGCCGGCTTCCAGCGCCCCTTACAAAAAATATGACATACAGGTAAACAGGGGGGGGGGATGGGAGAAAAGAATAGAAGATTAAAATAAAATTGAAAAAAAATCGGTCTTAGCCTGGGCCCTGGAGTGGGGGTGCAGACTGAGGCCAAGGGGACAAAAAAAAAACAACAACTCATAGCCATAGTACACATCCCTCTTACATGTGTGTAAGAGGGAAACATCAAACATCAAAGAACACAGAGGACATTAAAGGCATTAAAGCAGCAGATACAACCAGACACTTCTACATACAGCTATGAATAAAAAGTAAAATAAACATATACACTGTGGTGGCCTCTGCGGTGTTTCACGCCATTGTCCGCTGGGGAGGAGGGAGCATGGCCAGAGACAGAAGCAGACCCAACAAAGCAACCAAGACAGCCGACTCCACTCTCGGCCAATGTTCAGTCCGCATGGATGAGCGAGGATACGTCCAAGGTGACTGAGGTGTCCGACACCTGCTCAACCAGTCGAGACACCGCGAAGCCTCTCCGTCCCAGCGCTCAGTGCTAGCTCCGCAGCCCTGTCCCCTCATCCGCATCTCCTCCAGTACATCCAAACAGACTCCGGTGTAGCAGAGACCCAGCAGCTCGTCTCCATGGCCAAAAGGCTCCCGGGAGGCAGATCCAAAAGTCCACAAAAAAAGCTCCACAGAGGTCACGAAAGTGCCACCCCTTGTCACACAGTCCCAAAGGGTCTATATATGCATATATATGTGTGCGTGTATGTATATAAATATATGTACTTTTTTGGGGGTGGACACTCACACTGCTTGTCCGGCGGGGGTCAATACCTGAGGCTACTGCAACCGGGCCGCGTGTCTGGGACCCCTGAGTCGCATCGTCCACCCCTTCCGGATGCCCATCTTGGTTGGAACCTGCTGGGTCTAGTCACTGTGTCTATTGTGGCAGCTTGGTGACCTTGTGTGTCAGCGTGTCTGTGATCCCTTTTATTTATTTATTTTTTGTCTTCCCTCAGGGGTAGGATTCGTCAGGGCAGTTGCTGTATGTATCATCTCCATCGTTGCGGTCCCTGCAGGTGAGGTGGGTTGTTCCCGTGGCTCTGAGCTGGGCAGTCCTATGACGGCCGACCGGGGTGGGGCTGACCCCATCGTGCTCTCTTGGGGGGAGTTGAAAGGGGTGGAAAGGCGATCTTCCCGTCTAGCTGCGGGGAGTCTCTGGGCCCCTCGGGACAGGGCGTCACGCCTTTTTTGCCCGTGTGCGGTGTGGTCTCTCGCTGGCTTGGGGGCTGGCTGTCCTTTGCTTCACCCGTGCCTTGTCCTCTGCCATCGGCGTCAGTTTATGGCCTGCTGCTGGCCCTGGGGTTCCTGTCGCTGGCCGGCCTGGCTGCGTTGGGCGGGTGGTCCCATGTTGCCTGGGCAACGCACCAGCTATTTTGGGTTGGGCTCTCTGGGCGGATGGGGCTGTACCTTGACTCCCGCACACTTTGGGAGACAAATATCTTGTACATAAAAATGCACATACATACTCACATATGCACAATTATACATACATATGTACACACATATGTATATTCATTCATTAATACAGACGTGCAGACATTGGTACTTACCCACATACATAGGTACCTACATTCTCACATACATACACAAATACAGTACATACATACAGTACATTCATACACACTCACGATACATACTTACACACACATGCACATTCACAGTACAAATATACATACACACAAACTGTACATATACCCTCACTGTACAAACATGCATATACACATACTGTACATATACAAGCATGTATGCATATAAACACGTTTTATCAAACATATATTAATGTTGTTCCTAACATACATCCATAAATGTGGATGCATATGAAAAAGTCCAATATATTTATTTGTACAGTAATCTATGTTTTTATATCTGCACCTTATTGCTCTTTTATCCTGCACTACAACGCGCTAATGCAACATTATTCCGTTCTTATCTGTACTGTAAAGTTCAAATTTGAATGAATCAATCAATCTTTACTTATATAGCCCTAAATCACGAGTGTCTCAAAGGGCTGCACAAGCCACAACGACATCCTCGGCTCAGATCCCACATCAGGGCAAGGAAAAACTAAGCCCAATGGGATAACAATAAGACCGCAGATTTGGGGACCCCCTTGGGCGACCGGTGCAATGGACGTTGAGTGGATCTAGCATAATATTGGGAGAGTCTAGTCCACAGTGGATCTAACATAATAGTGAGAGTCCAGTCCATAGTGGGGCCAGCAGGAGACCATCCCGAGCGGAGACATGTCATCAGCGCATAGATGTCCCCAACCGATGCACAGACGAGTGGTCCACACTGGGTCCCGACCCTGGACAGCCAGCGCTTCAATCGTGGCCATCGAACCTGTGCCCCCAACCCCCGTCCACGAAGGAGACGGGGGCAGAGCAGAAAATAAATGGCAGATCAACTGGTCGAAAAGGGGGGTCAATTTAAAGGCTAGAGCAATAACAATAGGACAATAAAAGGAAGTCTAAGTCTATAACAATTTACAAGGTTAATACAGATAGATTTTCTTTCTTACCTTGCAATTATCAGCTTTCTTTTGTATTTCAAGTTATCATTACATATATGTATTTTTGTACAAACCCCGTTTCCATATGAGTTGGGAAATTGTGTTAGATGTTAATATAAATGTAATACAATAATTTTTAAATCATTTTCAACCCATCTTCAGTTGAATATGCTACAAAGACAACATATTTGATGTTCAAACTGATAAAAAAATTTTGGGCAAATAATCATTAACTTTAGAATTCGATGCCAGCAACAAGTGACAAAGAAGTCGGGAAAGGTGGCAATAAATACTGATAAAGTTGAGGAATGCCCATCAAACATTTATTTGGAACATCCCACAGGTGTGCAGGCTAATTGGGAACAGGTGGGTGCCATGATTGGGGATAAAAACAGCTTCCCAAAAAATGCTCAGTCTTTCACAAGAAAGGATGGGGCGAGGTACACCCCTTTGTCCACAACTGCGTGAGCAAATAGTGAAACAGTGCAATTGCAAGAAATGTAGGGATTTCAACATCTACGGTCCATAATATCATCAAAAGGTTCAGAGAATCTGGAGAAATCAATCCAGGTAAGCGGCATGGCCGGAAACCAACATTTAATGACCGTGACCTTGATCCCTCAGACGGCACTGTATCAAAAACCGACATCAATCTCTAAAGGATATCACCACATGGGCTCAGGAACACTTCAGAAAACCACTGTCACTAAATACAGTTTGTCGCTACATATGTAAGTGCTAGTTAAAGCTCGACTATGCAAAGCCAAAGTAATTTTTCAATAACATCCAGAAACGCCGCCGGCTTCCCTGGGCCCGAGATCATCTAAGATGGACTGATGCAAAGTGGAAAAGTGTTCTGTTGTCTCACGAGTTCACATTTCAAATTGTTTTTGGAAATATTTGACATTGTGTCATCCAGACCAAAGGGGAAGCAAACCCTCCAGACTCTTATCTACGCAAAGTTCAAAAGCCAGCATCTGTGATGGTATGGAGGGGCATTAGTGCCCAAGGCATGGGTAATTTACACATCTGTGAAGGCACCATTAATGCTGAAAGATACATTCAAGTTTTGGAACAACATATACTGCCATCCAAGCGCCGTCTTTTTCATGGACACCCCTGCTTTCAGCAAAACAATGCCAAGCCACATTCAGCACGTGTTACAACAGCGTGGATTCGTAAAAAAAGAGTGAGGGTACTTTCATGGCCCACCTGCAGTCCAAACCTGTCTCCCATCGAATATGTGTGGCGCATTATGAAGCGTAAAATGTGACAGCGGAGACCCCGGACTGTTGAACTACTGAAGGTCTACATAAAACAAGAATGAAAAAGAATTCTACTTTCAAAGCTTCAACAATTAGTTTCCTCAGTTCCCAAACGTTTATTGAGTGTTGTTAAAAGAAAAGGTGATGTAACACAGTGGTGAACATGCCTTTTCCCAACTACTTTGCCACATGTTGCAGCCATGAAGTTCTAAGTTGATTATTATTTGCAAAAAAAAAAAAAAGTTTATGAGATTGAACATCAAATATCTTGTCTTTGTAGTGCATTCAACTGAATATGGGTTGAAAATGTTGTGCAAATCATTGTATCCCATTTATATTTACATCTAACACAATTTCCCAACTCATATGGAAACGGGGTTTGTATTTGCTGATGATGTTCTGTTGTTGTTATTGTTGAAGCTAATGTCTCTCTGTCCACCTTTTTTCTCTTTCTATCGCCTCCTGCTCCTGTCTGGCTGCACCAAATATTAATAAATATCAAATCCATCTAATAAGGTAAAATACAAACAAGGCAACAAGAGAAGTATCACACACTTCTCTTTTGTAAAGTAAATCTCTACATCAGATATGTGCATCTACATCAACAAAATGATTTGCCTGAGTAGCTAGACAGGACAAAAAAATAAGAGGTGAAAATCGCATTAAAAGAGAGTGTAGTTAATTTATTGTAATTTATTTGTATTTGTTTTACCTGGATATGTGTGTGTATGTTAAATTTCTGGAAATATATGTATGAAATATTATTTAAAATAATGTATTCCTTTAGAAACAATGTATAATGGCATACAAGGTTAGATGGTAAGTTATTTGTGAATAAATGATGAAAGTAGTTTACCACCATTAGGTGTGAATGAATGATGAAAGTAGTTTACCACCAGCAGGTGTGAATGAATGATTAAGTTAGCTTACCACCAGCAGGTGTGAATGAATGATTAAGTTGGCTTACCACCGGCAGCTGTGAATGAATCATGAAAGTAGCTTACCACCAGCAGGAGTGAATGAATGGTGGAGGTAGCTCACCACCAGCAGGTGTGAATGAATGTTGAAAGTAGCTTACCACTAGCAGGTGTGAATGAATGATGAACGTAGCTTACCACCAGCAGGTGTGAATGAATGATGAAAGTATCTTACCACCAGCAGGTGTGAATGAATGATGAAAGTAGCTTACCACCAGCAGGAATGAATGAATGGTGAAGGTAGCTCACCACCAGCAGGTGTGAATGAATGATGAAAGTAGCTTACCACCAGCAGGAATGAATGAATGGTGAAGGTAGCTCACCACCAGCAGGTGTGAATGAATGAACAAAGTATCTTACCACCAGCAGGTGTGAATTAATGATGAAAGTAGCTTACCACCAGCAAGTGTGAATGAGTGATGAAAGTAGCTTACCACCGGCAGGTGTGAATGAATGATGAAGGTAGCTTACCACTAGCAGGTGTGAATGAATGATGAAAGTATCTTACCACCAGCAGGTGTGAATGAATGATGAAAGTATCTTACCACCAGTGGATGTGAATGAATGATTAAGTTAGCTTACCACCGGAAGCTGTGAATGAATGATGAAAGTAACTTACCACCGGCAGGTGTGAATGAATGATGAAGGTAGCTTACCACCTGCAGGTGTGAATGAATGATTAAGTTAGCTTACCACCGGCAGCTGTGAATGAATGATGAAAGTAGCTTACCACCAGCAGGTGTGAATGAATGGTGAAGGTAGCTCACCACCACCAGCAGGTGTGAATGAATGATGAAAGTAGCTTACCACCACCAGCAGGTGTGAATGAGTTATGGCTTCTCACTTCTCTCTGAAGCGCTTTGAATGTCTAGAAAAGCGGTATATAAATCTAAGTAGTAGTAGTAAAATATCATTCACATCCGGAGGGTGGCAGTAACGCACTAACTCAGTTTGCAACCACCGTAAAATACCAGAGAAGAAGAAAGCGGTCCTGCTACGCATGCGCCAAAGGCATTTTCAAACGGAACGGCGGTTACTTCCCTCGTCGCCAGAAAACAAATCTGAATATAATATAACTTTTTCAGTTGGCTAAATACTACAAAGACACTCAAACAATGACGAGCACGTTGAAAGGAATTACTCTTAAAGGAAGTGTCGAGGTCGTGGCCGACTTCTTTTGTAAGTATTTAAACTAAATGTACGCCGTAACTCTTGTCAAGAAATCTCGCTAAGTTAGCCTACGTCAATGTAGCGGACAACACACATCTAAGTAATAGTTATGTTTTTTGTTGTTGTTTTTCTCCTAGTTTAGAAAAACTAAAATAATACTATTTGGTAGAAAATAGTATCGTACACGAATACAAACAGACGGAGTAGATATTGGAAGGGTAAAAGAGACTAGCTTTTTGGGTGTAATAATAGATGCCCAGCCATCCATCCATTTCCTACCGCTTATTCCATTTGGGGTCGCGGGGTGCGCTGGCGCCTATCTCAGCTACAATCGGGCGGAAGCCGGTGTACACCCTGGACAAGTCCCCGCCTCATCGCAGGGCCTAATAATAGATGATAAAATGAATTGAAAATCTCGTAAAAAATATATACAACATAAAGTGGCGAGAAACATGTCAATAATGAATAAAACAAAATATTTTCTACACCAAAAATCACTTTATATTCTTTATTGCTCACCAGTGTTACCATATCTGAGTTATTGTGCAGAAATACGGTGAAATAACTACAAATGTGCGCTTCATTCACTCATTCTGTTACAAAAAAGACCAGTCAGAATAATACATAATGTTGGATATAGAGAACATACAAACTCTTTATTTCTTGAGTCAAAAATATTGAAGTTCGATGATTTGGTTAATTTGCAAACAGCTAAAATGATGTACAAAGCAAACCGAGAATATACAATTCTTCTCGACTGAAGAGGAAAAATATAATAAGCTTATAGGTAAATGTAATTTAAAACATTTGTACGCACAATAGGGCTGGGCGATATGGCCCTTTTATTAAAGGCCTACTGAAATTAGATTTTCTTATTCAAACAGGGATAGCAGGTCCATTCTATGTGTCATACTTGATCATTTCGCGATTTTGGCATATTTTTAATGAAAGGATTTAGTAGAGAACATCGACGATAAAGTTCGCAACTTTTGGTCGCTAATAAAAAAGCCTTGCCTGTACCGGAAGTAGCAGACGATGTGCGCGTGACGTCACCGGTGTGAGGGCTCCTCACATTCTCACATTGTTTATAATGTGAGCCACCAGCATTAAGAGCAATTCGGACCGAGAAAGCGACGATTTCCCCATTAATTTGAGCGAAGATTCGTGGATGAGGAAAGTTAAAGTGAAGCACTAATAGAAAAAGAAAAGAAAAGGCGACGCAAGCAGGCGGCGGCAGTGGGAGAGTTTCAGATGTAATCAGACACATTTACTAGGATCATTCTGGAAAATCCCTTATCTGCTTATTGTGTTAATAGTATTTTAGTGAGATTATAAAGTCATACCTGAAAGTCGGATGGCTGCGGTGAACGCCAGTGTCTCTGAGAGAAGCCGAGGAGCCAAGATCACAGCTGCCTTTTTGAGCTGCAGGATGAGGTCGCGTAATCCACTCGAGCCGATTTAATATCACAAGTTTCCCATCCAAAAACTTGCTGGTTGACGTAGAGAAACATGTTCGCTTGACCGGTCTGTGTTAAAACTTCACAACAAACAAAGAAACACCGGCTGTGTTTCGGTGCTAAAGCTAGCTGCAATCCACCGCTTTCCACCAACAGCATTCTTATTTGACGTCTCCATTATTAATAGAACAAATTGCAAACGATTCAGCAACACAGATGTCCAAAATACTGTGTAATTGCGCGATGAAAAGAGACGACTTTTAGCCGTAAGTGGTGCTGGGCTAATATGTCCCCTCCAACCAATAACGTCACAAACACGCGTCATCATTCCGCGATGTTTTCAACAGGAAACTCCGCAGGAAATTTAAAATTGTAATTTAGTAAACTAAACCGGCCGTATTGGCATGTGTTGCAATGTTAAGATTTCATCATTGATATATAAACTATCAGACTGCGTGGTCGGTAGTAGTGGGTGTCAGTAGGCCTTTAATATCTCGATATTTTTTGGGCCATGTCCCGATACACGAATATACCTCGATATTTTGCCTTAGCCTTAAATGAATACTTGATGCATATAATCACAGCAGTATAATGACTCTATGTGTCTACATTAAAATATTCTTGTTCATACTTCATTAATATATGCTCATTTTGAACGTTCACCCAGAAAGGGAAACCACAACTAAGTCCATCCATCCTTTTCCTACCGCTTATTCCCTTTCGGGGTCGCGGGGGGCGCTGGCGCCTATCTCAGCTACAATCGGGCGGAAGGCGGGGTACACCCTGGACAAGTCGCCACCTCATCGCAGGGCCAACACAGATAGACAGACAACATTCACACTCACATTCATACACTAGGGCCAATTTAGTGTTGCCAATCAACTAAGTCAATTTAGCAAAGTTGTATTTATTAAGCAGTGGCACTGACATTCATGTCATTTCAAAACAGAAAGTGCAAGATTGTCGGAGACATTTTAAAACAAGCTATGAGTGCACTTTTGTGCATGATGTCACTAAGATGAGATATCAAAACAACACTAAAAGTGGAATTTTTGTACAGAACGCCACCACAATAGTTTAAAACAAAGCGCATGATGTCACACAAGATATTTCAATAAGTGTCAAATAAAAATGTGCTGCATAATAGGAAATCAAAATAGCAGGGCTGCTACTTTTTGTAGCAACGCTTTTGCCGCATAATTGTTCAACATATTCCCGCTTGAAGCCAAACCACCGCCAGACGATGGAAACCCTGCTGTTTTTCTTGGGGATTAATTCTTCCTTCATTTGTTACCAGATTGGCGCCTTCTCTCTTTTGTATTACCACTCGCAACGCTCCTTTAGCATCACAGCTAATGTTACCCATGTAGCTACCTCTCTGCTCGGGGAGGGCGTGTGACGAAGGTGCACTTATTTTTTATGTCTCTGTGAGAAGGAGAGACAAGAAAGAGTGGGAAACGCATGCAGTGTAATGCTTGCAGCTGAAAGCAACTCTGTGAGAACGTATACTCGAATATCTCGATATAGTCATTTTCTATATCGCACAGAGACAAACCTGCAATATATCGAGTATATCGATATATCGCTCAGCCCTAACTCACGTACAACACTAAAAACCTTTTACATATAAGTATGTAGAGTAAAATTATGGAATGGATTAAGTAAAGAAGTTAAACAACGTGGACCCCGACTTAAACAAGTTGAAAAACTTATTTGGGTGTTACCGTTTAGTGGTCAATTGTACGGAATATGTACTGAACTGTGCAATCTACTAACAAAAGTTTCAATCAATCAAAAAAAAACAATTTACAGATATGATCCCATTTAAGGTTGTTCAAATTAATAGTGCTTACAAAGTACAAAGACGAAGAATTAGGAGAAACACCTTAAACCTTATTGAAAACGGGATATTCTTAATCTCGGTATGTTTATCATGGCTGACTTAAATTCCTCATTCACTGATGTCATTGTGCTGTAAAAAGAAGTCAGTAAATGAACGTATGTATTTGTAAACACTCTGAAACGGGAAAGGGGCAGGATTAAATTAGCTTTGCTTCTTCCTATTCCTTTTCGGACATGATGTATAGAGAAATTATATGGAATTGTGTGATGTATTATGCTGTAAGTGTGTTCATGTTCGAAATAAACTAAAGAAAGAACAAATAAACACAAGGCCATACAATTATTTTGTTAAACTTAAACATTAAACTGTGAAGAAAGACAAATGACTGACCTAAGTACAGACCAAATGGCAGGCTGCTTGTATGGTTTAGCTATATTACATGTAACTTACTCAAATGTAACAGTGGGGTTGTTCTGCAGCTTTTGGCATCAACAGCATCTTGTACCAGCGGGGCATCTACCCTCCAGAGTCCTTCACCAGAGTCAGCCAGTACGACATGAACCTCCAAGTCACCGACGATCCCAAGCTGAAGGAGTATCTCAACAGCGTGGTGTCTCAGCTGAAAGGTGAGTTTTCAGTAATCTGCTAAATGCTCGTCAGTAGTAAACGACGAGTAACTCATTCTATATAGATATATATATTCAAAAAACAGGACAGGAAAAATTAGAGCTGAAACAATTCCTCGAGTAATTCAAGACAAGTCACTTACTTGGCGCTGTGTGACAGTCCATTACATCGTCAACTGGGAATTAAAAAGTGCCCTCTTTCAAATGTATTTATTGTCTGAGTTTGATACATTTAGTATTGTTTGCACAGCTATGTGATTTATTTGATGTAAAAAGAATATATTTCTATTTTATTTATACATTATTTTTCCATTTTATTTATGGTATGTAATTCTCTGCTATTTAAACAGTTTATTTTCTGTGCTGTTAATACCCATCTTGACTAACTGGGTTAATAAAAGTGCCGCTGACTGTTCACAGTACAGTTGTCATTCACTCAGTTTCAGTGAATCTTGCTCAAAAATGAATATCTTTATATAAATATTTTAACCGGAAAATATATTGAGTTTAAGTAAAAATTAGAGATGTCCGATAATATCGACCTGCCAATATTATCAGCCGATAAATGCTTTAAAATTTAATATCTGAAATTATCGATATCGGTTTTGAAATTATCGGTATCGGTTTTAAAATAAGTAAAATTTATGTATTTTTAAAACGCCGCTGTGTACACGGACGTAAACCTTAAAGGCACTGCCTTTGTGTGCCGGCCCAATCCCATAATATATACGGCTTCACACACACACAAACACAATGAATTGATTAACGTGGACTCGGACTTAAAAAGCTTGAAAAACGTATTCGGGTGTTACCATTTAGTGGTCAATTGTACGGAATATGTACTGTACTGTGCAATCTACAAATAAAAGTATCAATCAATCAAACACAAGTGAATGCCAGGCATACTTGGTCAACAGCCATACAGGTCAGACTGAGGGTGGCCGTATTAACAACCTTAACACTGTTACAAATATGCGCCACACTGTCAACCCACACCAAACAAAAATGACAAACACATTTCGGGAGAACATCCGCATCGTAACACAACATAAACACAACAGAACAAATACCCTGAACCCCTCGCAGCACTAACTCAACAATAACAAAGATGGCAGTGCCATATTGGCATTTATTTCCTTAACTTGAGTTGATTTATTTTGGAAAACCTTGTTACATTGTTTAATGCATCCAGCGGGGCATCACAACAAAATGAGGCATAATAATGTGTTAATTCCACGACAGTATACGTTTATCGGTATCGGTAATTAAGAGTTGGACAATATCGGATATCGGCAAAAAAGCTGTTATCGGACATCTCTAGTAAAAATATATCAAAATATACTTTTTCCTCCATATCGCCCAGCCCAAGCATTAGCCATGGCTTACTTGGTGTGTGAATCTTTGCTAAAACAAAAAACTCATACTTATCCATAAAATGGATATATCGCCTAGGCCTTTTCCATGTTCAAACTTCTGGACACCTGTTTCACTCAACAAAAAAAGGAAAATGTTTTGGTTGTCAGGAGTTGGCATCTATTGTTTTTGTTTATGTCGTGACTGGATGGCGTCACGTAAGTCAAGACGGAATGACATGTTGTTGATTATCGTTACAGCGTGGCTACTGGACTGCACCGTACAGAAGCTGGTGTTGGTGATCACTTGTCTGGAAACCAACGAGGTGCTGGAAAGGTGGCAGTTCGACATCGAGTGCGACAAGTCAGCGAAGGAGTGCAGGTGAATGCCGTCAAATAGATTTGGATACATCGGAAGCAGCTCATCAATCTAAGCTGAATCAATCGTCAATTCGCTGCTCCTTGAAACAATGCATAGTTGCACCGTACCTCACACGCTTCCTCTGCACTTTCAGCACAGTTACGGCTGAGGTAGTTCCCCGGCGTTCCGCGGTTTTAAAGTCCACAAAGAGTGGATGTCTTCCCACTAAATGCGAACCGACCGCGGGATGGCTTCCCTATGGTAGAGCGCCGCCATCTACCGTCTGGCAATCCCCACTATAGACATCTTATAAGTACACGCCGCATTGGCTGCTGTGACCCGAGAAATTCGGCCGCCATCTTGAAGTGGTGATGAGGAGCCGGCAAGCGGCTTAAACTGACAGTTGACAGGTAAAAAACAAAGATGCCGGGCTGGTGTTCAGCGTTTTCCTGCTCAAATGAACGGACTGTTGAAAATAGGAATCGGGGTATTACTTTTCACAAGTAACATTTAACATTAACGTACTATTGGTTGTATTTTGTGAAAAGAATATTACCACGGAGTTGAGAAGGAGCAAAGATCTTCAATAGTACTGAAATCGTAGCCGCTAGCAAACAAGAGTATGACCATAATAGAATTGCTTGTCAATGAAATTAATTCAATTTAAAAATGTCATACATGAATACAGAATTTGATTATATTCTAAATCCAGTGAAACAGATTGGTGGTTATAGCTGATATAAAGGTGTTTATATATGTTCATGTATAAGTATTTGGCAGACGTTTTTATCCAAATCGACAAGCATAAAAAATACATATAAAACAATCACTGCAAACATTATCATTTAAGGGAAGAATGTAATACAAAAGATCAATACAAAGTGTTAAAACAAAATCAACTCTGCTGCTGCAGCAACAGAGATACAGTCTATAGGTCGCTAAGATATATAGATATCTAATGTATTGATACATTGTTTATGTAGGATATACGCATGTATATATAACCTAATCATATTGTTTCATCAACTTAAAAATAGCTGACCGTTTTCCCCCTTCTTTGGGATTATATTCCCAGTTTTGATCTCGGACGTCTGGTCACTTATAGCTTATAAGAATATTCTATTACTGTTAAACAAACTATGAATAATAAAACACGCCAAAACACGTGTCCTTTAACCATAGCTACAAAAAAACCGTGTGAAAATCAGTGGTATTCAGTGAGGTAAGATGAATTACAAACCGCGTTTCCATATGATTTGGAAATTTGTTAGATGTAAATATAAACGGAATACAATGATTTGCAAATCATTTTCAACCCATATTCAGTTGAATATGCTACAAAGACAACATATTTGATGTTCAAACTGATAAACATTTTTTTGTTGTTGCAAATAATCATTAACTTTAGAATTTGATGCCAGCAACACGTGACAAAGAAGTTGGGAAAGGTGGCAATAAATATTGATAAAGTTGAGGAATGCTCATCAAACACTTATTTGGAACATCCCAGAGGTGTGCAGGCTAATTGGGAACAGGTGGGTGCCATGATTGGGTATAAAAGCAGCTTCCATGAAATGCTAAGTAATTCACAAACAAGGATGGGGCGGGGGTCGCCAATTTGTAAGCAAATTGTCGAACAGTTGTAGAACAACATTTCTCAATGAGCTATTGCTAGGAATTTAGGGATTTTACCAGCTACGGTCCGTAAAATCATCAAAAGGTTCAGAGAATTCGGAGAAATCAATGCACGTAAGCGATGATATTACGGACCTTTGATCCCTCAGGGGGTACTGCATCAAAAACCGACATCAGTGTGTAAAGGATATCACTACATGGGCTCAGGAACACTACATAAAACCACAGTTAGTAACTACAGTTGGTCGCTACATCTGTAAGTGCAAGTTAAAACTACTATGCAAAGCAAAACCCATTCATCAACAACAACCAGGAACGCCGCCGGCTTCTCTGGGCCCGAGCTCATCTAAGATGGACTGATGCAAGGTGGAAATGTGTTCTGTGGTCTGACGAGTCTACATTTCAAATTATATTTGGAAACTGTAAACGTGGTGCCCTCCGGAACAAAGTGGAAAATAACCCTCCGGATTGTTTTAGGCGCAAAGTTCAAAAGCCAGCATCTGCGATGGTATGGATGTATATTAATGCCCAAGGCATGGGTAACTTACACATCTGTGAAGGCACCATTAATGCTGAATGGTCCATACAGATTTTGGAGCAACATATGTTGTCATCCAAGCAACATTATCATGGACCTCCCTGCTTATTTCAGCAAAACAATGCCAAGCCACTTGTTACAACAGCGTGGCTTCGTAGTAAAAGAGTGCGGGTACTTTCCTGGCCCGCCTGCAGTCCAGACATGTCTCCCATCGAAAATGTGTGGCGCAATATGAAGCGTAAAATACGACAACTGTTGCTCTACATAAAACAAGAATGGGAAATAATTCCACTTTCAAAGCTTCAACAATGAGTTTCCTCAGTTCCCAAAAGTTTATTGAGTGTTGTTAAAAGAAAATGTGATGTAACACAGTGGTGAACATGCCCTTTCCCAACTACGTGTTGCAGCAATGAAATTGTAAGTTAATTATTATTTGCAAAAAAAAAATAAAGTTTATCTTGTATTTGTAGTGTATTCAATTGAACATGGGTTGAAAAGGATTTGCAAATCATTGTATTCCGTTTATACTTACATCCAACACAATTTCCCAACTCATATGGAAACAGGGTTTGTAAATGCGCTGAGAGTTCATTGCTCCTGCCAAATGATTTGCACTGAGTGGAGTGGATCACCACTTCAAGATGGCAGCCCAGCGCCAGTTGGCAGTAGCGCTCGATGCTGCATAACCTTATAAGATGTCTATAATCCCCACCGCCGCTCTGTTGCGGCTCCGTCGTGCAGTGAAATGGCACAGATTTTCACAAGATCTTGCCAATCTATGCGTCATCGTGTGGTAAGGGAAGTTGTAATAAAGAAAACCACAAATAGTTTATTCTGTCCTTCAAGAGGAACAGAATCAAATAAATTGGGTCCTGCCAGTAATAACAGGTGCAGAGCGTTAATACTGACAATAGTTTAGCCTTCATAAACCATTTTATTTTTTGCAGCCAACAACAACACAACAGTAACATCTCTGGCGAGCGTGTCACAACAACCACTCCCCTGCTTTTCCGGCCCTTATATCGGCTGATAATATTTACACAGGCCCACATATAGCTTGTGGGATATGCCTGTACATTATTTTCACATTTTGGACCTCCATAATCAGCATGTCCTTATCAATTTGTGTCAACAAGATGAAATTAGGTCTGAAAACCTTTGACAAGTTGACTTCATGTCCGTCGCTGCCCATCAGGACATTTCAAAATGTAAAATAGGTTCTGCTTGGAAGACAGTATTTTATTTTGAAAGTAAACAGGATATTTTTTTCTGTTTGTGCATAACTTCCTGTCCAACACTAGCAGACTTTAGCTGAATTAGGGTCGAATTAAACTCTGTATCGTTAAGGAATTTTGTCTTGGATGGGAAGTTTTGGTTATCATCCAGGATGTCTCTGTACATTGCTGCATTCATCTTAGTCCAGTCAGGGAGGTCACCAAGAATGGAGTTATATTTGTGTCTTCGTTTTGAGGGAGATATTTTGCAAGCACATACATTATATTTTGAAAATAAACTAAACTCAAGTTAAAAAAATAAAAAATTTTGAGCGAATATAACTGTATTTTGTACACAGTTGATAATATCCATATTAAAGGCCTACTGAAATGAGATTTTCTTATTTAAACGGAGATAGCAGGTCCATTCTATGTGTCATACTTGATCATTTCGCGATATTGCCATATTTTTCCTGAAAGGATTTAGGGGAGAACATCGATGATAAAGTTCACAACTTTTGGTCGCTAATAAAAAAGCCTTGCCTTTACCGGAAGTCGCAGACGATGACGTCACAAGGGTGAGAGTTCCTTACGTCCTCACATTGTTTATAAGGGGAGGGTCCAGCAGCGAGAGCTATTCGGACCGAGAAAACGACAATTTCCCCATTAATTTGAGCGAGGGTGAAAGATTCGTGGATGATGATATTGATAGCGAAGTACTAGAAAAAAAAAATTGAGTTAAAAAAAAAAGGCGATTGCATTGGGATGGATTCAGATGTTTTTAGACACATTTACTAGGTTAATTCTGGGAAATCCCTTATATTTCTATTGTGTTGCCAGTGTTTTAGTGAGATTAAATAGTACCTGATAGTCGTAGGGGTGTGTCCACGGGTGTTTTGACGCCAGTCTCTGAGGGAAGTCGATGGCAGCTGCATGGACGGCGCAAGCTCAGCTGATCTCCGGTAAGAGGCGACTTTTTACCACAATTTTCTCACCGAAACCTGCTGGTTGACAAGTGGTCGGGATCCATGTTCCCTTGACCGCTTTGATCCATAGTAAAGCTTCACCTCCGGGAATTTTAAACAAGGAAATACAGTGTGTTTGTGTGGTTAAAGGCTATAGCTTCCCACCTCCATCTTTTTACTTTGGCTTCTCCATTATTAATTGAACAAATTGCAAAAGATTCAGCAACACAGATGTTCAGAATACTGTTTAATTGCGCGATGAAAAGAGACGACTTTTAGCCGCAAATGGTGCTGCGCTAATATGTCCCCTGCAACCCGGGACGTCATGCGCACGCGTCGTCATTCCGCGACGTTTTCAACAAGAAACTCCGCGGGAAATTTAAAATTGTAATTTAGTAAGCTAAACCGGCCGTATTGGCATGTGTTGTTGCAATGTTACTATTTCATCATTGATATATAAACTATC
This sequence comes from Nerophis ophidion, assembly GCF_033978795.1. Classification (NCBI taxonomy): domain Eukaryota; kingdom Metazoa; phylum Chordata; class Actinopteri; order Syngnathiformes; family Syngnathidae; genus Nerophis; species Nerophis ophidion. Next base: position 46,484,582 of record NC_084620.1, on the reverse strand, counting down.
AGACTGCTTGGTCGGTAGTAGTGGGTTTCAGTAGGCCTTTAACACTCAATAATTACTGCCGTCAGCACAGTCAGACTGACGCACTCTGCAGCGCCCCCTCTTTTCCTTTCCCGCAACCTCGAGCCTCCGCGTAATCATCTTTTTTTCCTACACACGATCAAATCTCAGCTGTGCGCTCGTGGAATTTTTGACACGCGTTATAGTTGTGTCAAAAGGGCAGCCAATCAGAGATCTGGACAAATGTACATGCTGACTGGCCTCCAATAAGATTGTGCTATGCGAAGCGGCAAGAACTACCTTAAAAATGTAAGTATGGTTTCATGTAGTCATTTAAAACATCTAAAACCGCTGGACATGTAAAGCTGGGGTGACTGTCATTGAGTGATGAACCAGAGGTCAAAGTTGACTGCAAGTTGGTTGAGAACTGAAAGATGTTTGGTTAACCATAAGCAGAAATTCCATATTTTCATGCATAAATGTCCGCCGTTTAGATGTTTAGCATCTTTGGCTGCTCCTCCCCGAGTGGACTACACGGTTGATCATGGTTTGTTTCTGTGATTCAGTGGGTTGGGGGGGACAGGACTAAACACAAATCTACGCTAGCCATTTAAAAAATAACAAAAAAGCAGAGAGACCGCTGAAAATACTGGGGGCGCTCTGTTTGTCAGTGTATATTTATTCATATAGAGTATAATGTTATGACCTCCTAAAGGGGTTTTCAATGGTTATTTATGACCCTGTATTTAAATTTGTCATTTTCAAGTGCCCCCCGGGAGAAGTCCATTAAAGCCATCCAGAATGACATCCGCTCAGTACTCAGACAAATAACTGCCACGGTAACGTTCCTGCCGCTGCTGGAGACACCATGTAAGTAACCTCACATCAGTTACCCTTAATTGTTGTATGGATTTACTTAAGAAGTATGGGATACCATCCATTTTCTACCGCTCGTCCCTCTCGGGAGTCGCGGTGATGGCTGGAACCTATCTTTCTCTTGTTGCTTTATTTGTATTAGGGCTGGGCGATATATCGAGTTTGTAAGATACATTGATATATTTTTAAATAAGATATTAATTAAGAAAATATCGTAATGCCGATATTTGTTTCACGTCAAAATGACCAAACGCCGCTTATTTGTTGTGTTCCTTGTTCGCCCCACTCCCTCACAAGACTCCAATGGCTATTAAACCCCTTCCCCTCCTCCTTCCAATACGTGCTTGCACTATCTCCCCAACTGCACTGACCCACAACAACAACACACAAGCAAATATGGAGTCTGACTGTGCCACCAGCAGTGTGCCAGTAACCAACAATTACGGTTTTCCTGAAATGATTACGTTTTTTGATAATCCATTCCTGTTTACGACTGCAGTGGTAGAAAATAGTTTTTTCAAATTAAAAATAATTACAGTAACTTAAAAATCGAAGCTAGGTAGCTTAACTACATTTGGCAGTAGATTCACTTCTTTTTAACAAGTAGCGATTTCCGTAGCTTAGTTATTTTTAGACCCATGCAGCGGTTAGCTAAGCTACATGCTACAAAATAAGAGGAAGAGAGAAATGGACGAGTGCAACTCCACAGGCAGGAGACAACATATACGGGAAAGATCGACGATTGGTTGGTTTATGTATAAGGAAATCCATGATTGGTTGGTTTAAAACAGGGGTCTCAGACACGCGGGCCAATTGCGCCTCGCGAGACGTTATTTTGCGGCACCCACTTTAATATGAAAGTTTAATGTTAGTGCGGGAAGCAAGTTTTGTATGAATGGCGCTTGACAGCGTTGTGTGCGGAGCTGAAGGGATCTACCAATCACGGTGTGGTATGTGGCTCTCGAGGGCCGAACATTGACATCACTTGCGTGATCCAAGTAGAGAAACCCCTCCTCCCGTTTGCTTCAGACAGAGACGATTTTTGTTATTTGGGTCCAAAACGGCTCTTTCAACGTTCTGGGTTGCCTACCCCTGCGTTAGTGGAAAAGCGGCAAATGAGTGAAAGCGACAGAGATGTTGCCATGGAGACGAGGGTTTTCTAACGGGCCTGGCTGCAGTCGCACCGCGACACCTGTCCGTCAGTAATAACAGTCCCCGCTAACCTGGACCAATTCAAACCGTTTGTTTTTTTTATTGTTTGATTTGCATTGCCTCACATTTCTTAATTCTAATTTTTTTCATTTATATTTTGATTTTATTTTGTGTTGAAAAGAAAAATAAAGACATTTAAAAATATTTTTTTTAAGAAATATTTTTTTTAAGAAATATTTTCTTGCGGCCCAGCCTCACCCAGACTTTGCATCTAGTGGCCCCCAGGTAAATTGAGTTTGAGACCCCAGGTTTGAAATGATGAGTCAGGATTGGTTAAGATTAGGGCAAAACGTTGCGGACAGGCCAATCAGATGCAAGATAGGGCGGGTCATCGAACCAGAAAGGGAAATCACAACCGACAGCCCAAATGAGGACGAGAGAGTCTGAGAATGAGAATATTCAAGCTAAATGTATGCCTAAGTGAGGAAGATCATAGCCGCATTAATTAAGTAGAGTCACTTACCACTTCTAATAGGACCAAAGAACCTTAAAGGGGAACATTATCACAATATCTGAAGGGTTAAAACCAATAAAAATCTGTTCCCAGTGGCTTATTTTATTTTTCGAAGTTTTTCTCAAAATTTTACTCATCACGCAATATCCCGAAAAACGGCTTCAAAGTGCCAGATTTAACCGTCGTTATATCCACCCGTCCATTATCTTGTGACGTCACAGCGTGACCACACAGAAACAAACATGGCGGATAGCACAGAAGGTATAGCGATATTAGCTCGGATTCAAAATTGGATTTCAGCGCCGAAGGCGATTTAACAGATTACGCATGTATTGAAACGGATGGTTGGAATGTGGAGGCAGGTACCGAAAACGAAATTAAAGAAGAAACAGAAGCTTTTGAGCCATATCACGACAGACAGCAGCACGGGAGGAAGCGCGGATGAATTCGGCGATCGCCTTCTAACCAACGATTGGTATGTGTTTGTCTGGCATTAAATGTGGGTGGAGAGAAAGGCTGGATGCAAATATAGCTACAAATGAGGCATAAAGATGCAATATGTACATACAGCTAGCCTAAATAGCATGTTAGCATCGATTAGCTTGCAGTCATGCGGTGACCAAATATGTCTGATTAGCACACTCCACATAAGTCAATAACATCAACAAAACTCACTTTTGTGATTACGTTGACTTTATCGTTGGAAATGCATATGCTTTGAGTGTGGCAGGATATCCACACATTCTTGCCATCTCTGTCGTAGCATAGCTGTATTTGGTACAGTGTGCAGAACAAACGAGGGACTTTCGCATCTTTTGACCACTGTTGCAACTTGAATCCGTCCCTGATCGTGTTGTTACACCCTCCGACAACACACCGACGAGGCATGATGTCTCCAAGGTACGGGAAAACGGAAAATAACAGAGCTGATTTGACTTGGTGTGTGTAATGTGTTTGAGAAAATGGCGGGTCGCTTCACGTTGTGACGTCACGGGTGAAAGGTCAGCCCTCCGACAGGCGAACAATTGAAAGGCGTTTAAATCGCCAAATTCACCCTTTTCGAGTTTCGGAAATCAGTTAAAAAAACATATGGTCTTTTTTTCTGCAACATCAAGGTATATATTGACGATTACATAGGTCTGGTGATAATGTTCCCTTTTAAGTGTGTGACAGTCCATTACATCGTAGACTGGGAAGTAAAAAGTGCCTGCCTGCAAATTTTTTTTTTGACTGAGTCTGATACAGATTGTATTTGCACAGCTACGTTATTTATTTTAGGTAGAATTTTTTTTTTTTATATTTATGTTATGTACTTCTGTACTATTTTCTGTGCTGTTAATACCCATCTTGACGAACTGGGTTAATAAAAGTGCCACTGACTGTTTACAGTACAGTTGTCATTCACTTCAATTTCAGTGAATTTCTCTCAAAAATGAATGTTTTTATATGTATACTTTAACCGAAATACATATCGAATATGGAGTTTAAGCAAAAATATATCGAGATACTGTTTCATCCATTTCGCCCAGCCCTAATTTGTATTTGACTTTATTAAGTATTTGTATAACTATTAATAGATAAAACCCTGCCACAGGCCAAATTCTTTTAACCCATTGTGGCCCAGAGTCAAAAAGTTTGGGGACCGCTGCCTTATAGCTTCATGGGGGGGGACATAAACAACCGCCATATTTATGCTGCCTGCTGTGCAATAAAAACCTAATAAAAAACAGGAATTGCTTAAATCACCTCAGGTGGCTTCAACCTCCTGGTCTACACCGACAAAGACCTGGAGATTCCGGAGAAGTGGGAGGAGTCCAGCCCGCACATCATCAGCCAATCAGAGGAGGTGCGTCTGCGCTCCTTCACCACGTCAATCCACAAGGTGACCAGTATGGTGGCTTACAAGAAGACCGACTCCTTGTAAACAAAACACACTCATTCATACTGACTCTTACGTTACGTCACATGACCCACGAAATCCAGAGACTCGTCTTTACAGGCGTCAACAATTGGCACCAGACATAAGAAAAAATGTTTTGTCATATTTCATGTTTATTTGAACAGTGGGGAGGGGGTGACAATGTCACACAAGGTTTTTGTAACGCCTGACTGTTCATATGTGTATATATGTATATATAAAACAGGGGTTTCCCACCTTTGACAGATGGCGACATCTACCACAAAATATGGCTAGTAACTGCGTTTCCCTTCTAAAAGATTAGCTGACACAACGTAAAATGTTTTCCAATATATTGCGATATTGTGCAATTATGTCACACACGCTGTTTTGTTTTGTTTGGAAAACATTGGATGACAAGTTTCTCTGTGCTCTGATTTTTAAAAAGGGGTTTCTTTACTTTTCGGGGGAGTCAAGAGCTGAAAAAGTTTGGGAAACCCTAAAAAAAACATTTTTTGCGATCGGTGAGCACAGACATAAATGAACTTGCAAAAACTACTCTGTATTTTTAATAAAGTCACCATCTTCTGCTGTATAAAATGATTTTTATTTGACTATTTTCAAGACAATGCAGTAGAAAACTTGTTTTTTTCCCCCTGTCATTTTATGAAAATAGAAAGTCTAAAAAACTGCAAAAAAAAAAATCTCCTTCAGTGTTACATAAAATCATCTAATAAATATGCTATTAATAAATATGTAAGAGAATGAGTGGAACAAATGTTGTTTGACTATACTGCAGTATTTAAATATAATCTGCATCTGTTCCCTAAAAGTGAGTTTGCTATTAAATCAAAGCCACTCAGTGCAGTTAAAAAAAACAAAAAAACAACTTGTGTAATGGATATAGTTAGGTTTTGTTCACCAACCGTTACAAAAACTGACCAACGACTCTAAGTAACATGTGCAGCAACTAAACAATATTACTGACTGTGCAGCGCCAAAAGTTCATGAAATGTTTTTTGTCACTTATTTCAGAAAGTGAAACGATACGAGTATGTTTTTACATGATTAAAATAATCTAAGTTTTTATTTCTTGCAAGTTTGAGGTGCACACCAGTCACCTTGCCTGAAGTCTACTGTGTAATATGTAATAATAAGTGACAAAAACATTTACCCTTTTTCACGATGTTCAAAGTTTTTGACGTGTAGTAGTAGTAGTAGTAGTATGGTCACCATGCCAACCAGGTCAATGCAACAAACATCCAGATTTTTTTCAAATAAGGCACTGGCTGGTAGATAAGTTATAAAGTACTTTTATGGGGTGGGACAAAATGTGACTATTTGGACATTATTGTCGTAGTTTCCGTTCTTCAGTTTTTGGGTTGATTTAAACTGTTTAAAGATTTTATTTTATTTTTTCAGAATTAAGTCTTCAGGGGGAACTGCACCTATTTTGGGGAATTGTGCTTACCATTTACTATACCAATGTGAGACACGAAACCACGCGTCTTTCTCTTTTGTAATATACGGCAAGTACATTGCGGAAAATGGAAGTAAACTATTATACCCGCAAAACCCCATTAACAATTCTCCGTTTACATGTCGTGACCTGAATTTTAATCAAGTGTTGGCCAAATATTTGCAGAAAATGTAGTTTTGATTTTCAAAAGTTTAGTTTTTTTCAGGATTTGCATGGCAGTGCTTCATGCTGATAGAAATATTCCCTTTTTTCCCCCTCTGATTTCTTCTTTTTTTCCTCCCCTGAAACGGTCTCACACCCTGATCATGAGAAAGACACGTACACTTGCTCCTTTTCGCCTGTTACTACATTTCATATATACCGTATTTCCTTGAATTGCCGCAGGGCATATAGTTGGCGCCTGCCTTGAATTACTGCTGGGTCGAACTCACTTCGCAAAATAATTAGCGCATGCTTAGTATTACCGCCTGGTCAAACTCGTGACGTCACGTGTGACACTTCTCCTGTCATCATTTTCAAAATGGAGGAGGCTGAATTCAATACCGGTAATTTGAAATCACATGAAGGGAAGAAGATTAAGAGCTATTCAGTAGGATTTAAGTCCAACCTTACATCACACTCAAATTTTTACCGCATGCCTTTGGTAAGTGCCAGAGTGAGAAGAGGTTTTAAAATAATTAGCGCATGCTTACTTTTACCGCATGCCTTTGGTAAGCGCGGGAGGGAGAAGAGGTTTTAAATTAATATTTCAAAGAAATACGGTACTTACAGTTTTTTGGCATGTTTTTCAGAGCGCGGAACAGCGAAAACCCGTTAGCTTCGTTATAAGCTGACTTTTGCTCGCGTTCATTTTGAAGTTAGTATGCATTAAAAAAAAAGTGTCTCACGGAAGGAGTGTGAATGATTGACACAAATCCAAAAAAAGTGCAGATCCCCTTTGTAAAATTTTAAGAAAAATGGCAGAATCTCATGAGATAGTCATTTAAAGACAATTCAATTGTACCAAAAGTTATATTACAATTACTGTATTTTTCGGATTATAAATCGCAGTTTTTTTTCATAGTTTGGCCGGGGTTGCGATTTATACTCTGGAGCGATTTATGTGTGAAATTATTAATAAAATATCAAATAATATTATCTATCTCATTCCCATAAGAGACGAGGCGTATATCAGCAATCGTCACACACACACGTCAACCAATAACAATTGAGATTAGCGATTAAGAGTGACAGATTGTTTGGTAAATGTATAGCATGTTCTATATGTTATAGTTATTTGAATGACTCTTACCATAATATGTTACATTAACATACCAGGCACCTTCTCAGTTGGTTATTTATGTGTCATATAACGTACACTTATTCAGCCTGTTGTTCACTATTCTTTATTTATTTTAAATTGCCTTTCAAATGTCTATTCTCCGTGTTGGATTTTATCAAATAAATTTCCCCCCAAAAAATGCGACTTATACTTTAGTGCAGGGGTGTCAAACTCAAATACAGAGTGGGCCAAAATTTAAAACTGAACAAAGCCGCGGGCCAAGGTTGAACAAATTAACCTTTTAATAGGGACCCAAACAAGTTTTGCCTTGAATATTAAACAAGCAAGGCTTATATAACTTTATAGTCACATGCAAAATTGAGTTTCAAGTTATGATAATAATGATAAAAAAATATCAATGGCACATCAAATAAAATTTAAATAAAAATTGGGGGGAGCGGTGTTTGGTGGTAGCAGGGGTGTATATTGTAGCGTCCCGGAAGTTAGTGCTGCAAGGGGTTCTGGGTATTTCTTCTGTTGAGTTTATGTTGTGTTACGGTGCGGATGTTCTCCCGAAATGTGTTTGTCATTCTTGTTTGGTGTGGCTTCACAGTGTGGCGCATATTTGTAAAAGTGTTAAAGTTGCTTATACGGCCACCCTCAGTGTGACCCTTATGGCTGTTGATCAAGTATGCCTTGCATTCACTTGTGTGAGTTAAAGCCGCATATATGATGTGACTGGGCCGGCACGTTGTTTGAATGGCGGAAAAGCGGACGTGACGACAGGCTGTAGAGGACTCTAAAGGCAGTGCCTTCAAGGCACGCCCCCAATATTGTTGTCCGGGGAGATTTTCGGGAGGGGCACTGAACTTTGGGAGTCTCCCGGGAAAATCATGAGGGTTGGCAAGTATGAGTATCAGCGGTGAATGCAGTGTTACAGAGGCATCGCCGCTGTATAATACCGGCGGGCCTGCTCTAATCTTAATTTGATATTACCTCAAGGGCCAAATAAAATTACACGGCGGGCCAGATTTGGCCCGCGGGCCAGAGTTTGACACCCATGCTCTAGTGTGACTTACATGTTTTTTTCTTTCTTTATTATGCATTTTCGGCCGGTGCAATTTATACTCCCGAGTGATTTATAATCCGAAAAATACGGTATATATCATTATAAAAAAATTAAAAAAAAATACTGTACCTTTACACACACAAAAAAACAATAATACTGAAAACTATTTTAAGAGAATGAAGTAGTAAAGTGGAAAATACATTTGTAAAAAAAAGATAATTTCTTACACATTTTACAAGAGATTGAGAAAATGAAATAAAAATCATAGGTTTTACCATGAAACGTGATTGTGCTAAACAAAGTAAAACATTGTCAAATGTAAGTAGGCTACATTACGTCATGGGTTTACCAAGAAAAATGGTTATAAAATTACATGCAATTGCTATTTTGCAAAATGGTCAAAATTGTATTAATATTGTCAAATTATCACAATTGTGCTACATGTTACTGTGTGAATCCCACCCCTAGTTGAGTTTATAGGAGAAAAACTGCTTGGCTCGAATGAAGCTGTGACTTACCAGGTAAGGTTGTTTTTTTTGTACACTATGTTGGCCACTTTTTAGTAAATAAAGTTAAAAAAAAAAGTTTATATATGTGTGTGTATATATACATTTTTATGTGCGTGTGTTTATATGTATGTATATGCACTTTATATGTGTGTGTTTGTATGCATACATATGTGAGTATATACACATACAGAATACAGTACAGGACAAAAGTTTGGACACACTTCCTCATTCAATGTGTTTTCTCTGTTTTCATGACTATTAACATTGTAGTTTGTCAGTGACGGCATCAAAACTATGAATGAACACATCTGGAGTTGTGTACTTAACAAAAGAAGGGGAAATAACTGAAAACGTATTTTATATTCTAGTTTCTTCAAAATAGCCACCATTTGGACTGATTACTGCTTTGCACACTCTTGGCATTCTCTCGATGAGCTTCAAGAGGTAGTCACCTGAAATGGTTTTGCCTTCACAGGTGTGCTTGAAGCTCATTGAGAGAATGCCAAGTGTGCGAAGTAGCAATCAGTGCAAAGGGTGGCTATTTTGAAGAAACTAGAATATAAAACATGTTTTTAGTTATTTCACATTTTTTGTTAAAGGCCTACTAAAATGAGATTTTGTTATTTAAACGGGGATAGGTTGATTGGCAACACTAAATTGGCCCTAGTGTGTGAATGTGAGTGTGAATGTTGTCTGTCTATCTGTGTTGGCCCTGCGATGAGGTGGCGACTTGTCCAGGGTGTACCCCGCCTTCCGCCCGATTGTAGCTGAGATAGGCGCCAGCAACCCCGAACGGGAATAAGCGGCAGAAAATGGATGGATGGATAGCAGGTCCATTCTATGTGTCATACTAGATCATTTCGCAATATTGCCATATTTTTGCTGAAAGGATTTAATAGAGAACATCGACGATAAAGTTCGAAACTTTTGGTCGCTAATAAAAAAGCCCTGCCTTTACCGGAAGTCGCAGACGATGACGTCACCCGTGTGAGGGCTCCTCCTCCTGTTTATAATGGGAGCCTCCAACAAAAAGAGCTATTCGGACCGAGAAAATGACAATTTCCCTATTAATTTGAGCGAGGATGAAAGATTAGTGGCTGAGGATATTGATAGTGAAGGACTAGAAAAAAATAAAATAACACATTTACTAGGATAATTCTGGGGAATCCCTTATCTTTCTATTGTGTTGCTAGTGTTTTAGTGAGTTAAATAGTACCTGATAGTCGGAGGGGTGTGTCCACGGGTGTCTTGACGGCAGTCTCTAGGGGAATTAGTCACGGCAGCAGCAGCACGACAGAATTTCCGCTGATCTCCGGTAAGAGGCGACTTTTTACCACAATTTTCTCACCGAAACCTGCCGGTTGGTTGACAAGTGGTCGGGATTCATGTTCGCTTGACCGCTCTGATCCATAGTAAAGCTTCACCTCCGGGAATTTAAAACAAGGAAATACAGTGTGTTTGTGCGGCTAAAGGTTAAAGCTTCCCACTTCCATCTTTCTACTTTGACTTCTCCATTACTAATTGAACAAATTGCAAAAGATTCAGCAACACAGATGTCCAGAATACTGTATAATTGCGCGATGAAAAGAGACGACTTTTAGCTGCTAGTGGTGCTGCGCTAATATGTCTTCTCCAACTCGAGACGTCACGCGCACGTGTCATCATTCCGCGACGTTTTCAACAAGAAACTCCGCAGGAAATTTAAAATTGTAATTTAGTAAACTAAACCGGCCGTATTGGCATGTGTTGCAATGTTAATATTTCATCATTGATATATAAACTATCAGACTGCATGGTGGGGTAGTAGTGGGTTTCAGTAGGCCTTTAAGTACATAACTGGACAATCTACAATGTAAACAGTATGAAAATAAAGAAATCACATTGAATGAGGAGAAAGGGTGTCCAAACTTTTGGCCTGTAGTGTATGTGTGTGTATACGTATGTACGTCCGTATACATATACACTAAAAAGAATCCCAAAAGAGCCGCACGTTGTCAAAGATCAAACCACAGTGTTGTGGTCATCTTGATCGCACTCTTCAGCCAAACTCTTCCAGTGCTGGCGGTTCATCTGGCAACCCTCCAACAAAGGAGAACAATACTCCGACAGCACGGTCAATGTCTGTAAAGACACGTTTTTTTAAAGTTAGCAGATCACAACACAGCAATTGTGGATTGATCGTACATAAACGTGATATCTTGCACTATAATGTTGCAACATTAAGACAATTGTTAGTCGTAAAGGCAAGATAGAGAGCTGTGTAGTTTCAAGGCAAAGTCTTAACCTGTCATGCACACCACAGCGTTCGTACTCCATTTTCCCACCACAAAACTGGTGTTGAACAAGCATTTAAAGGGTTAATGCACCAATTACCTCATATAACTGAATGCAGATGGCATCAATGAAGGAAACTTGCATGCTGGGAATCTTGTCTCGTTTTTCCCGATTCATTTGGTCCTAAAATTGAACGTTGATTAGAAAGTAGTTGAAGCACAAATAACTTCAGTCCACGTGTACAGTTCAAAGAAGACCGTGACTCACCGGTATCAATAGCATCCTTTTTTTTTCAAAATCATTTCTAACATGAAAAGATTTCATGTGAGCATGCAGCTGTGATTGATAGCTATGAAGCTCAATTATCGCATTCCATAGTCAACTAAACTTGTTAAGTTCTGGCCTTCAGCCCAGAGAAGTCTGTGCGATACGGACCAAAACTGATATCCCTCGTAACATACGATATATATCATATTTTAAAAAAGCGTGCAACGTGTTTAGTTGTAACTCAACACCAAATTACATTTAATTATAGTTAGTTACTTTATTTATTACTAATATAATGAAGTACTAGAGAAATATATTTCTTTAAAACTTGACATATATAAGTTTAGGAATGCAGTCTGTTTCCAAGTGACATGTGACGTCAGTGAGGGTTTCAACTGAACTGTGTTTGTTAGCTTAAGTATAAAATTTAAAGTTGCCATATGTAGGAATTCCATGTCAAGTCATCATTAAACAGCCCTGATATGACAAAAGGCATTAATAAACCGTGTTCTGTTCCAATACCTCCATAACTGATAACAGTAGTTCAGCCGGGATATGCTCATTTCAAAATTAGATTTACAGCCCCGAAATATTATTGCTTTCATTTCGATGCCCCGCCCTCCACCATTTGACCAATTAAAAAGTCTGTTAGTGTGTCACATTCAGGTTGCAAGTTACACACCACCATATTCATCTACCTACTGCCACAGGTAAAGTTACTAAACATGTCAGACCTAAGTCAATTTTAAAAGGCCTCGTTACCATTCTAAACGTATTCATGACAAAGCCAGGAAGAAAACGAGGATTTGTATCGGGAGATGCCTTTTGAAAGATGGAGACAATTGAAGGCGGAGAAGATCTTTCCTCCTTGACAGGTGAGTCAGGCGTTTAAAGTTAAAGTACCAATGATTGTCACAAACACACTAGGTGTGGCGAAATTACTCTCTGCATTTGACCCTTTGATCATGTTGCATAATTACTAGAGATGTCCGATAATGGCTTTTTTGCCGATATTCCGATTTTGTCCAACCCTTAATATATACAGTCGTGTAATCAACACATTATGCCTAATTTTGTTGTGATGCCCCGCTGAATGCGTTAAACAATGTAACAAGGTTTTCCAAAATAAATCAACTCCATCCATCCCATCAGTTTTCTACCGCTTATTCCCTCTTGGGGTCGCGGGGGGCACTGGCGCCTATCTCAGCTACAATCGGGCGGAAGGCGGGGTACACCCTGGACAACTCGCCACCTCATCAACTCACGTTATGAAAAAAAATGCCAACATGGCACTGCCATATTATTGAAGTCACAAAGTGCATTTTTTTTTTTTAACATGCCTCAAATCAGCAGCTTGGAATTTGGGACACGCTCTCCCTGAGAGAACACAAGGAAGTTGAGGTTTGCGGGGTGGAGGGGTTAAAGTTAGTGCTGCAAGGGGGTCTGGGTATTTGTTCTGTTGTGTTTATGTTGTGTCACGGTGCGGATGTTCTACCAAAATGTGTTTTGGCATTCTTGTTTGGTGTGGGTTCACAGTGTGGGGCATATATGTAACCGTGTTAAAGTTCTTTATACAGCCACCCTCAGTGTGGCCTGTATGGTTGTGTTTGTGAAAGCCGTTGATCTTATGTGATTCGGCCGGCACGCAAAGGCAGCGCCTTTAAGGTTTATTGATACTCTGACAAACACATTTTGGGAGAACATCCGCACCGTAACACAACAGAACAAATACCCAGAACCCCTTGCAGCACTAACTTTAACACCCCCGCCTACCTCAACCTCCTCATGCTCTCTCATGGCGAGCATGTCCCAATTTCCGAGCTGCTGTTTTGAGGCATGTTAACAAAAAAAATGCACTTTGTGACTTCAATAATAAATATGGTAGTGCCATGTTGGCATTTTTTTTCCATAACTTGAGTTGATTTATTTTGGAAAACCTTGTTACATTGTTTAATGCATCCAGCGGTGCATCACAACAAAATGAGGCATAATAATGTGTTAATTCCACGACTGTATATATCGGTATTGGTTGATATCGGAATCGGTAATTAAGAGTTGGACAATATCGGATATCGGCAAAAAAGCCATTATCGGACATCTCTAGTCCTTACCTTTTTGGTATTAACGGTAGACCCAAGAGTTAAATATATGTCGTCACATTTCCTGGTCAGAATGTGGCTTCATTAATAATTTAGCTGGATGTTTATGTATCGTTCACGCACTCATAAGTACGGTGATACTACAAGTATTACACTTTAAGAAACACTGGCATAAAATAACACATTTTATGAGGAAAAAATGTACGTTTGAGAGAACTGTTGAATGTTGAAAAATGCCCTGCTGTTAACAAATAAAAGGAGAAATTTGTATCATTGTCATTTTAGATTAGAGTCGGCCGCCGATATTTGCCCCAAAATTTCTTATCGGCAAGGCATGGGAAAATGCCGATCCAGATCCAGTTTTAAAAAAAAATCCGGTCAGTGTTTTTCAACGCACCGATTTAAATAATACATTCCACTCTTCTGCTGCTCCCTACGCACCGTTCCGCATTTTCCAGCACACCTTCAACACATCTACTATTGATGGGATCAACAGTTCTTTTGACTGTACTGAACCACTAGAATCAGTTCCTTAAATTGATTCGTTCAAAAAATGTGTTCACTGCAGCAGCAGTTCTGTGTGCAGGTCGTCGAATCATGACTCAGTCAGTAACTGTTTCCCCAGCGGCAGATCTCGGTATGTGTCAGTTCGCGAACGACACAAGCCCTCAGCACCCAATGAACGACACGCACAGTGACTGAACGAGAGCCTCAATGTGACGTTTTCCTCCGCGACACAGTTAGTTCTCTTTGTCAGTAGGTTCGCGAATCGCGAGTCCTGATTCTGAGTGAGTGAGTGAGTGCAGCGCGAACGTGATTCACGTCCTCAGAGACAACCAGTCAGTACTTGTAGGTTCGTGAAGCGAGCCTGAATCACTCAGCTACAGTTCTGTGGGGCAGAGGGCGACAGACGTGAATCGCTCTCTGCCCTGACAGACTCCCCTTGACGTTCGCAAACAGACATTGCAGCTGTAGTAGACATTCCGTTACTTTTAAAAACACTGTGTGTGCGTTTCCGGCCTGTCCAATAAACAAAGTGTGACTAACTGTCATGGTTGTAAAATATGTTTTCTTGCACTGAAATGAAAATAAGAAATAAATAAAAAGTGGGAAATAAAAAAAATAGTAATAGCCTACTAAAATGTTTGCAATCAACAGTTAAATAAATAGGCGTCGTTTGTTTAGTGCAAAAACAAATATTAAATTAGGAAACCCTTAACAAATGCCAACATAAAAACTAATTGTTCTGTAACAAAAAAAATGTAAACTTAAATATGCAAACAAAAAGAAAATAAATACCTTCAAAATACAACAAATAAATTAAGAGCCAGAAATGCTAACATAAAAACTAAATGTTCTGTAGCCTAGGTTTAAAAATATAACAAAGAAAATATAAACTTAAATGTGCAAACAAAAAGAAAATAAATAGGCTACATTAAATAAAACAAAACAAATATTAAACCAAGTGCCAGAAAGGCCAACATTAAAACAAAAAATTCTGTAGCTAACATTTAAAAATATAAAAATGGAAATATCAACTTAAATATGCAATAAAAAAGAAAATAAATAGCTTGTTTTCATGTGGCTTGAGTCAACATTAGCCGTTAGCTTGGAGAATGAATGGAGAACGGATGAAACATATCCCCGCGACGGGAGGAGAATCACTCGCAGCATTGGGGCAAGCAGCGCAGGGAGCGAGAGCGTTGTCGTTCACTGAGTGATTCATGTCGTTAATCCGCGGTGAACGAACCGTTCGCTCAGTCCCTCCCCCCGTCCCCCTGATGAGTAGCTGGCTGCGTCATTCGCCGACGTCGAGGGTTCAGTGAGTCACAGAAAGCGCCAGTTCCACTCATACCGGCATGGTCGCGGCAGAGCTCAACTGAACTGAGAAAGGAACGAATCAGTTCATGAAGTGATTCGGTTCAGTACGTTCACTCAAAAGATTTGTTCATTCAAACAAATCGTTTGCGAACGACACAACACTAACATCAACAGGTCCGTGTTCTAACCGTTAAAAAAGATGAAGAGGTGGAGTGCAAAACATGCCACAATAAAGTCAAGCGAGCAGGAGCAGGCTGACACCTGAGCATCTTTAAGTGCTCGTCTTTGTTAGAAAAAATCTTCCCATTATGCTTGGACTTCAATTGTTTGCCGCCCCTGACTGGGGCAAATAATTGAAAGGAGTGTGTAGATAGTTTTTTTTTTTAAGTTTACAGTTGTTCAAGAGCAAGTATTGATGTTGAGGTATAGACATTTTTATATCCCACTCAGGTTGTTTGTGTGTTTGGCTTTTTTAAATAATGTTTACAGCATTATTTGCACTCAATACTGTTCACTTTTTTACTGTTTAATGATCCCATTTATGTTTGTCATGTATAATTTTGTCTATTTTGTGTTTATCCTTGAACACCAACTATTGTGTATTATTCAAACTCACCTAATTCAGCTGGCTAGTTTTTATCAAGAGTACTAAAATCTTTTTCAACATGAATCTGACAACTAAGTAGGCTAAATAACTTTACACTTTAATACATGCTCGGATAGGCCGGTATCGGATCAGAAGTGCAAAAACCTGGATCGGGACATCCCTATTTTAGACATTGAATTTGTAAGTCAACAAGAAAAAGTCATTGTGTTTTTTAATTAACAAATGTGTAACTTTACAGTATGAAAATGTTTTTAATTATCTTCGAAGACTAAAGTTCAAGAGAACATTTTTTTTTTTTTTTTTAGAAAGTACTTACAATGGGCTCAATGTTCAGCTCTTGTCTCTCTTTATCGCCTTGTTCAAAGAACTCGGTCGCCACAAGCTCCGCGATCTGCATGAGATGGAAAAAAGTAGCCGTTATTCTAAAGTTAGGCCTGAAGTCTTTGGACAATAGAAGTGGACATGAAAGTTAAAGTACCAATGGTTGTCACACACACGGTAGGTGTGGCAAAATGATTCTCTGCATTTGACCCATCACCCTTGATCACCCCCTGGGAAGTGAGGGGAGTAGTGAGCAGCAGCGCGCCTGGGAATCATTTTTGGTGATTCAACCCCCAATTCCAACCCTTAATGCGGAGTGCCAAGCAAGGAGATAATGGGTCCCATTTTTATAGTCTTTGGTATGACTCAGCTGGGGTTTGAACTCACGGCCTACCAATCTCAGGGTGGACACTCTAACCACTAGGCCACTGAGCAGGTGAAGTGACCTCTAACAAGATATTGTAGTTCAGGAAAAAGTTGGTCTTTTGACGGAAACATTTTGAGAACCGTACAGGACGGGGGTCCGTAACCCACGGCTCTTTAGTGGCTCCCTGGAGGATTTTTAAAAAAGGATCGAAAATGGAAAAAGATGAAAACATTTTTTTTTGTTTAAGGACAAACATGACAGAAACCTTGCCAAATATCGGAAAGCCCACTGTTTAATATGTTTGTGTGTATGCTTCACTGATGAGAGCATTTGGTGAACATCGTTTATTCCTCATTTCGGCGGTTCTTGAACTCACCAATTTGTTTTTTTGTTGACAAATCTTCCACCCCTTCTTTGTCTCGTTTTGTCCACCAAATGTTTTATACTGTGCGTGAATGCCCAAAGGTGCGCTTTGTTGATGTTATTGACTTTTTGGAGTGATACATGTGAAATCTTCCACTCCTTTGTCTCATTTTGTCCACCAAATGTTTTATACTGTGCGTGAATGCCCAAAGGTGCGCTTTGTTAAAGTTAAGTTAAAGTAACAATGATTGTCACACACACACTAAGTGTGGCAAAATTATTCTCTGCATTTGACCCATCACCCCTTGATCACCCCTTTGGAGGTGAGGGGAGCAGTGGGCAGCAGAGGTGCCGTGCCTGGTAATCATTTTTGGTGATTTAACCCCCAATTCCAACCCTTAATGCTGAGTGCCAAGCAGGGAGGTAATGGGTCCCATTTTTATAGTCTTTGGTATGACTCAGCCGGGGTTTGAACTCACGACCTACCGATCTCAGGGCAGACACTCTACCCACTAGGCCACTTTGTTGATGTTATTGACTTTTTGGAGTGATACATGTGAAATCTTCCACTCCTTTGTCTCGTTTTGTCCACCAAATGTTTTATACTGTGCCTTAATGCCCAAAGGTGCGCTTTGTTGATAATATTGACTTGTTGGAGTGCTACATGTGAAATCTTCCACTCCTCCTTGGTCGCGTTTTGTCCACCAAATGTTTTATACTGTGCGTCAATGCACAAAAGTGAGCTTTGTTGATGTTATTGACTTGTGTGGAGTCCTAATCAGGCATATTTGGTCAGTGCATGACTGCGAGCTAATCAATGCTAACACGCTATTTAGGCTATCTTTATATTTGAGATCATTTATTTTCCTTTACTTATGTCTTCTGTGTATATAATTTATATTTGCATATTTCATGGCACATTATCTATATGTAATATTGGCTGCATTTCAGATAGTTGTTTGTGTGCCATGTTGTTCCAGACCATAGCAGACGTTACCTAGCTTGCCAAAGATTGTAATAAATTTATTGGACAACATATTTGTCCACCAAATGTTTTATACTGTGCGTGAATGCCAGTCATATCCAGGGGTTATCTCACCTTCTGAGTAGCCCCTGATTTACTAATTGTTTCTAATGTTGTTAAAATATGTAGAATAAATATTAAATGTCAACAAAGATTTGCTTCAGCCTGCAACACAGTCATTTTGATAGTAGGCTATTATAGACACTTACATGTTAATCGACCAGAGAATTGAGACCCGACATGGACCACTCTTCCATGCACAACTGTGTAGCTGACCTGACTGAGTCTGGAAGAAGATCCCTTCATGACTATCTGCCGGTTTCCCGATGGACTGGACTCCCACATGATCTATGAATTCAATCACTATACACACACCACATCCATTGCAGCCGATCACCTTGGAAGTGGGGTCGCTACATACGCAATCCCTTCAAGGTTTCTGTTTTTTTTTCCCCATCTGGGGAAAGACCCTGCCCCAAGTGGAGGAGTTCGAGTACTTCGGAGTCTTGTTCACAAGTGAGGGAAGAGTGGATTGTGAGATCGGTGCGGCGTCTTTGGTAATGCGGTCGCTGTATCGATCCGTTGCGGTGAAGAAGGAGCTGAGCCGGAAGGCAAAGCTCTCAATTTACCGGTCTATCTACTTTCCCGTCCTCGCTGTATCGATCCGTTGCGGTGAAGAAGGAGCTGAGCCGGAAGGCAAAGCTCTCAATTTACCGGTCTATCTACGTTCCCGTCCTCACCTATGTTCATAAGCTTCGGGTTATGACCGAAAGTACAAGGCTTTCCCTTAGAGGTAGGGTAAGAAGCTCTACCATCCGGGCGGAGCTCAAAATAAAGCCGCTGCTCCTCCACTGTCAGTTTCAAACACTGATGACATCTATTAAACAGACCAGAAGCAAGGAATCATACAGAGACAGAGTTCAATTTGGCTCAATGAGGTGACATGTGTTTTGGGCTGTATTCTAGTTACAGATCCAAACTACGTTCTGAACGTCCAGCCCGCGGGGGGGGGGGGGGGGTGAAAAGCTCTGCCATCCGGGAGGAACTCAAAGTAAAGCCGCTGCTCCTCCACATGGAAAGGAGCCAGATGAGGTGGTTCGGGCATCTGGTCAGGATGCCACCCGGAGGTGTTTAGGACACGTCCGACCAGTAGGAGGCCACGGGGAAGACCCAGGACACGTTGGGAAGACTATGTCTCCCGGCTGGCCTGGGGACGCCTCGGGATCCCCCGGGAGGAACTGGACAAAGTGGCTAGGGAGAGGGAAGCCTGGGCTTCCCCACTTAGGCTGCTTCCCCCGCTACCTGACCTTGGCTAAGCGGAAGAAGATGGATGGATGGATAACCTGAACCCTTGTGAGGTCTTAAAGCCCTTCCGGACACTCGTGATTGAGGGCTTCATACACACATTTTGATTGATGATGATGGGAAGGGATAAGTTTATGTAAAATTATCTATCCATCCATGTATTTTCTGCCGCTTGTCCCTTTTTATTTTACATACATTTATATATACATTAAAAAATCTCCTGACGATTGAGGGAACCCCTCATGAAACAGTTTTGTAGAGATGAAGTAGTCTTGGGATTTTTCCCCACACATACATATTGCGCTCTACCACGGTATCGAGCACTATTCTCTGGATAATCCAATCAATATATATATATATATATACATATAGAGAGAGAGAGAGAGTGTTTTAGTTAGAATTTTAAAAAAAACGCTGTGTCTTCCAAAAGTCCTTGTAGGGAGAAAGTGGTGTGAGGCAAGTGAGGACAAGGCCTCAGCTGTTGCTTGTTGTGTTGATGATGTTTAATGAGGAGAGCTGTGACATGATGGGTCAGCAGAGTGAGAGCAATATTGTTTTCCACTCAGCTTGCACTTCAGCAAGCTAACGAAGACCACCGGGGGACATCACATTACACAATGGACGTGCCAATGCTATTCAAGGCTGTCATGTCTTCTGGCTTTCACTGTGTAAAGTGCTTTGAGTCACTAGAGAAAAGCGCTATATAAATATAATTCACTTAATAACACAACGGTTATTTGGGCTTACAGCAAGGTGTGGGGTCTTTTCAGATACCAGCCATCTATTTGTTGCGCTTTAGGTTGCAAATGTGGGTTACAAGCCAGCTTCAGCTACTTCCCCACCGCAAATGTAGTCTGTTTTTTAAATACATTTTTAATCGTTTAAGAATCGTGATCCATCAGATTTTTTTTTTCCAACACCCCAATTAGACCGACAAAAGTTATTTTTCCAATCACGGCTGGTAAGAAAGTGAGCATGAATACAGTGCTGAGAATAAGTGGATGACAGTCATTGAAATGAAGGGAGAAATCATTGAAATACATGACCTACGCAATACGAGCATATATATATATATATGTATATGTATATATATATATATATATATACATACATATATATATATATATATATATACATACATATATATATATAAATATACACACATAGATATATCTGTGTGTGTGTATATATATATGTATGTATATGTGTATATATACAAATACATACATATATATGTATGTATATATATGTGTGTGTATATATATATGTGTATATATATGTATGTTTATATATATGTATGTATATATGTGTGTGTGTGTATATATATATGTATGTATATATATGTATATCTATATATATATATATGTGTGTGTATATATATATATGTGTATATATATGTTTATATATATGTATGTATATATATGTGTGTGTGTATATATATATGTTTATATATATGTATGTATATATGTGTGTGTGTGTGTATATATATATATGTATATATCTACTGTATATGTATGTATATCTATATATATGTATATATGTGTGAGTATATATATGTATAGTCACGATCATAAGTTTACACACACTTGTAAAGAACATAATGTCATGGCTGTCTTGAGTTTTCAATAATCTCTACCACTCTTATATTTTTGTGGTAGTTTCTGGCAACCTTTGATGCTTGTGGATGGCTACCAAAAGTGCCTTATTGCAGTGAAACTTGCCAAGGGACATGTAAGCAAATATTAACATTGCTGTATGTATACTTTTGACCCAGCAGATTTGCTCACATTTTCAGTAGACCCATAAAAGAACCAAACTTCATGAATGTCTTTTGTGACTAACAAGTGTGCTCCAATCACTCCATTACAAAAAGATAAGAGTTGTAGAAATTATTGGAAAATCAAGACAGCCATGACATTATGTTCTCTACAAGTGTATGTAAACTTTTGATCACGGCTGTATATGTATGTATAGCCATCCATCAATTTTCTACCGCTTGTCCCTTTTGGGGTCGTGGATGGTGCTGAATTCGGGCAGGGTACACCCTGGACAAGTCCTATCCATCTAACTAACCATTCATCTATCTATCTAGCTAGCTAGCTAGCTATCGGTGGGTATGTATGCTAGCATGCATTTGTGTATATGTATTTATATATAAATAAAGTGTGTGTGTATATATATTTATATGTATACATATCCATCCATCCATCCATCATCTTCCGCTTATCCGAGGTCGGGTCGCGGGGGCAACAGCCTAAGCAGGGAAACCCAGACTTCCCTCTCCCCAGCCACTTCGTCTAGCTCTTCCCGGGGGATCCCGAGGCGTTCCCAGGCCAGCCGGGAGACATAGTCTTCCCAACGTGTCCTGGGTCTTCCCCGTGGCCTCCTACCAGTTGGACGTGCCCTAAACACCTCCCTAGGGAGGCGTTCGGGTGGCATCCTGACCAGATGCCCGAACCACCTCATCTGGCTCCTGTCGATGTGGAAGAGCAGCGGCTTTACTTTGAGTTCCTCCCGGATGGCAGAGCTTCTCACCCTATCTCTAAGGGAGAGCCCCGCCACACGGCGGAGGAAACTCATTTCGGCCGCTTGTACCCGTGATCTTATCCTTTCGGTCATGACCCAAAGCTCATGACCATAGGTGAGGATGGGAACGTAGATCGACCGGTAAATTGAGAGCTTTGCCTTCCGGCTCAGCTCCTTCTTCACCACAACGGATCGGTACAACGTCCGCATTACTGAAGACGCCGCACCGATCCGCCTGTCGATCTCACGATCCACTCTTCCCTCACTCGTGAACAAGACTCCTAGGTACTTGAACTCCTCCACTTGGGGCAGGGTCTCCTCCCCAACCCGGAGATGGCACTCCACCCTTTTCCGGGCGAGAACCATGGACTCGGACTTGGAGGTGCTGATTCTCATTCCGGTCGCTTCACACTCGGCTGCGAACCGATCCAGCGAGAGCTGAAGATCCCGGTCAGATGAAGCCATCAGGACCACATCATCTGCAAAAAGCAGAGACCTAATCCTGCGGTTACCAAACCGGAACCCCTCAACGCCTTGACTGCGCCTAGAAATTCTGTCCATAAAAGTTATGAACAGAATCGGTGACAAAGGACAGCCTTGGCGGAGTCCAACCCTCACTGGAAATGTGTTCGACTTACTGCCGGCAATGCGAACCAAGCTCTGGCACTGATCGTACAGGGAACGGACCGCCACAATAAGACAGTCCGATACCCCATACTCTCTGAGCACTCCCCACAGGAGTTCCCGAGGGACACGGTCGAATGCCTTCTCCAAGTCCACAAAGCACATATAGACTGGTTGGGCAAACTCCCATGCACCCTCAAGAACCCTGCCGAGAGTATAGAGCTGGTCCACAGTTCCGCGACCAGGACGAAAACCACACTGTTCCTCCTGAATCCGAGGTTCGACTATCCGACGTAGCCTCCTCTCCAGTACACCTGAATAAACCTTACCGGGAAGGCTGAGGAGTGTGATCCCACGATAGTTGGAACACACCCTCCGGTCCCCCTTCTTAAAGAGAGGAACCACCACCCCGGTCTGCCAATCCAGAGGTACCGCCCCCGATGTCCACGCGATGCTGCAAAGTCTTGTCAACCAAGACAGCCCCACAGCATCCAGAGCCTTAAGGAACTCCGGGCGGATCTCATCCACCCCTGGGGCCTTGCCACCGAGGAGCTTTTTAACTACCTCAGCGACCTCAGCCCCAGAAATAGGAGAGTCCACCACAGATTCCCCAGCACTGCTTCCTCATAGGAAGACGTGTTGGTGGGATTGAGGAGGTCTTCGAAGTATTCCTTCCACCTATCCACAACATCCGCAGTCGAGGTCAGCAGAACACCATCCGCACCATACACGGTGTTGATAGTGCACTGCTTCCCCTTCCTGAGGCGGCGGACGGTGGTCCAGAATCGCTTCGAAGCCGTCCGGAAGTCGTTTTCCATGGCTTCCCCGAACTCTTCCCATGTCCGAGTTTTTGCCTCCGCGACCGCTGAAGCTGCACACCGCTTGGCCTGTCGGTACCTGTCCACTGCCTCCGGAGCCCTATGAGCCAAAAGGACCCGATAGGACTCCTTCTTCAGCTTGACGGCATCCCTCACCGCTGGTGTCCACCAAGGGGTTTTAGGATTGCCGCCCCGACAGGCACCAACTACCTTGCGGCCACAGCTCCGATCTGCCGCCTCGACAATAGAGGTGCGGAACATGGTCCACTCGGACTCAATGTCCAGCACCTCCCTCGTGACATGTTCAAAGTTCTTCCGGAGGTGGGAATTGAAACTTTGTCTGACAGGAGACTCTGCCAGACGTTCCCAGCAGACCCTCACAATGCGTTTGGGCCTCCCAGGTCTGTCCGGCATCCTCCCCCACCATCGCAGCCAACTCACCACCAGGTGGTGATCGGTAGAAAGCTCCGCCCCTCTCTTCACCCGAGTGTCCAAAACATGGAATACATATATAGGTACAAATACATACATACACATACATAAATAGTGTATATATATATATATATATATATATATATATATATATATATATATATATATATATATATATATATATATATATATATATATATATATATATATATATATATATATGTGTGTACAAATACATATATACATGTATGACGAGTCGTATCTATATGTATATATGTGTATAGGGTTAGATGTATGTATATAGGTGTATAGATATATAAATACATGTATGTTTAATGTGCATATATGTATATATATATGTATATGTAATGTGTACGTCTGTCTATATACATATGTGTGTATACACACAGTATATGTGCACCCTGGACAAGTTGTATATATAAAAACAAAGCAGAAGGCTAATCCCCACAGAACACCACTTTCCTCCATCCCGAAGACGGATTTAGATGGAAAATGCGAGACTACTGGTCTGGGTAAGGAGTCTGTTAAATTAGAACAAGTTTTTTCTGCTTTGAGTGTTTCAGAGTTGGACATGTGTTTTACTGAGGTGGCTAACTATGATGCGTGCAGTTTATCAAAGCAACAAACAAACAATCGGAAAATCCCCGTTACTGAGGTGGCTAACCATGATGCGTGCAGTTTATCAAAGCAACAATCAAACAATCGGAAAATTCCTGTCGTATCAATTCCTAGATATGGTCGTAACTATACTAAATGCACTGGGCATAATAAACACAACATTATTAATATTGCTACTACGGATAATTTGATCAAAAACTCCCTAAAACAGCCCACTACCTATAATATAGGTTTTTTAAACATAAGATCATTGTCTCCTAAAACGTTGTTAGTTAATGATATTATCAGACAACAATCTTAACGTCATCGGTCTCAGCGAAACCTGGCTTAAACCAAACGACTTTTTTGCGCTAAATGAGGCATGTCCTCCTAACTTTACACATGCGCATATTGCCCGTCCGCTCAAAAGGGGTGGGGGGGTCGCACTAATATACAACGAAAACTTTAACCTTAGTCCTAACATAAATAATAAATATAAATCGTTTGAGGTGCTTACTATGAGGTCTGTCACACCGGTGCCTCTACACCTGGCTGTTATCTACCGCCCCCCAGGGCCCTATTCGGACTTTATTAATGAATTCTCAGAGTTCGTTGCTGATCTAGTGACACACGCCGATAATATAATCATAATGGGGGACTTTAATATCCATATGAATACCCCATCGGACCCACCGTGCGTAGCGCTCCAGACTGTAATTGATAGCTGTGGTCTCACACAAATAATAAATGAACCCACGCATCGCAACGGTAATACGATAGACCTAGTGCTTGTCAGGGGCATCACCGTTTCCAAAGTTACGATACTCCCGTATACTAAAGTATTGTCCGATCATTACCTTATAAAATTTGAGGTTCAGACGCATGTTCGTCAAACTAATAATAATAATACCTGCTATAGCAGCCGCAACATTAATACAGCCACAACGACAACTCTTGCTGACCTACTGCCCTCGGTAATGGCACCATTCCCAAAGTATGTGGGCTCTATTGATAACCTCACTAACAACTTTAACGACGCCCTGCGCGAAACCATTGATAACATAGCACCGCTAAAGTTAAAAAAGGCTCCAAAAAAGCGCACCCCGTGGTTTACAGAAGAAACTAGAGCTCAGAAATTATTATGTAGAAAGCTGGAACGCAAATGGCGCACGACTAAACTTGAGGTGCACCATCAAGCATGGAGTGATGGTTTAATAACTTATAAACGCATGCTTACCTTAGCTAAAGCTAAATATTACTCAAATCTCATCCACCGTAATAAAAACAATCCTAAATTTTTGTTTAGTACGGTAGCATCGCTAACCCAACAAGGGACTCCTTCCAGTAGCTCAACCCACTCAGCTGATGACTTTATGCAATTCTTTAGTAAGAAAATTGAAGTCATTAGAAAGGAGATTAAAGACAATGCGTCCCAGCTACAACGGGGTTCTATTAACACTGACACAATGGTATATACGGCGGATACTGCCCTCCAAAATAGTTTCTCCCGTTTTGAGGAAATAACATTAGAGGAATTGTTACAACGTGTAAATGGAATAAAACAGACAACATGTTGACTTGACCCTCTTCCTGGGAAACTGATCAAGGAGCTCTTTGAATTATTAGGTCCATCAGTGCTAAATATTATAAACTTATCACTCTCCTCTGGCACTGTTCCCCTAACATTCAAAAAAGCGGTTATTCATCCTCTTCTTAAAAGACCTAACCTCGATCCTGACCTCATGGTAAATTACCGACCGGTGTCTCACCTTCCCTTTATTTCAAAAACCCTTGAAAAAATTGTTGCGGAGCAGTTAAATGAACACTTAGCGTCTAACAATCTATGTGAAACCTTTCAATCCGGTTTCAGGGCAAATCACTCCACGGAGACAGCCCTCGCAAAAATGACTAATGATCTATTGCTAACGATGGATTCTGATGCGTCATCTATGTTGCTGCTCCTCGATCTTAGCGCTGCTTTCGATACCGTCGATCATAATATTTTATTAGAACGTATCAAAACACGAATTGGTATGTCAGACTTAGCCCTGTCTTGGTTTAACTCTTATCTTACTGATAGGATGCAGTGTGTCTCCCATAACAATGTGACCTCGGACTACGTTAAGGTAACGTGTGGAGTTCCCCAGGGTTCGGTCCTTGGCCCTGCACTCTTCAGCATCTACATGCTGCCACTAGGTGACATCATACGCAAATACGGTATTAGCTTTCACTGTTATGCTGATGACACCCAACTCTACATGCCCCTAAAGCTGACCAACACGCCGGATTGTAGTCAGCTGGAGGCGTGTCTTAATGAAATTAAACAATGGATGTCCGCTAACTTTTTGCAACTCAACGCCAAAAAAACGGAAATGCTGATTATCGGTCCTGCTAGACACCGAACTCTATTTAATAATACAACTCTAACATTTGACAACCAAACAATTAAACAAGGCGACACGGTAAAGAATCTGGGTATTATCTTCGACCCAACTCTCTCCTTTGAGGCACACATTAAAAGCGTTACTAAAACGGCCTTCTTTCATCTCCGTAACATCGCTAAAATTCGCTCCATTCTGTCCACTAAAGACGCTGAGATCATTATCCATGCGTTTGTTACGTCTCGCCTCGACTACTGTAACGTATTATTTTCGGGTCTCCCCATGTCTAGCATTAAAAGATTACAGTTGGTACAAAATGCGGCTGCTAGACTTTTGACAAGAACAAGAAAGTTTGATCACATTACGCCTGTACTGGCTCACCTGCACTGGCTTCCAGTGCACTTAAGATGTGACTTTAAGGTTTTACTACTTACGTATAAAATACTACACGGTCTAGGTCCATCTTATCTTGCCGATTGTATTGTACCATATGTCCCGGCAAGAAATCTGCGTTCAAAGGACTCCGGCTTATTAGTGATTCCCAAAGCCCAAAAAAAGTCTGCGGGCTATAGAGCATTTTCCGTTCGGGCTCCAGTACTCTGGAATACCCTCCCGGTAACAGTTCGCGATGCCACCTCAGTAGAAGCATTTAAGTCTCACCTTAAAACTCATTTGTATACTCTAGCCTTTAAATAGACTCCCTTTTTAGACCAGTTGATCTGCCGTTTCTTTTCTTTTTCTTCTATGTCCCACTCTCCCGTGTGGAGGGGGTCCGGTCCGATCCGGTGGCCATGTACTGCTCGCCTGTGTATCGGCTGGGGACATCTCTGCGCTGCTGGTCCGCCTACGCTTGGGATGGTTTCCTGCTGGCTCCGCTGTGAACGGGACTCTCGCTGCTGTGTTGGATCCATTATGGATTGAACTTTCACAGTATCATGTTAGATCCGCTCGACATCCATTGCTTTCCTCCTCGCTAAGGTTCTCATAGTCATCATTGTCACTGACGTCCCACTGGGTCATTATTGTCACCAATGTCCCACTGGGTGTGAGTTTTCCTTGCCCTTATGTGGGCCTACCGAGGATGTCGTGGTGGTTTGTGCAGCCCTTTGAGACACTAGTGATTTAGGGCTATATAAGTAAACATTGATTGATTGATTGATTGATATCTATATGTGTGTGTGTGTATATGTATATATATATATATATATATATATATATATATAAAGTATATATATATATGTGTCTGTGTACATATATGTGTATATTTACATACAGTATATATATATAAATATATACCTATACACACATCTATATATATACACACATATGTATATAAATATATATATATATATATATATATATATATATATATACTGTGTATATATATATATATATATATATACATACATATATGCATGTATACACACACACACACACACAAACATATATATATATATATATATATGCCAAAGACAGGTCCAAAGACATGCACCAGGGGATACCCTGTTTCCATATGAGTTGGAAAATTGTGTTAGATGTAAATATAAACGCAATACAATGATTTGCAAATCATTTTCAACCCATATTCAATTGAATAGGCTACAAAGACAACATATTTGATGTTCAAACTCATAAACATTTTTTTTTTTGCAAATAATCCTTAACTTTAAAATTTGAGGCCAGCAACACAGGACAAAGAAGTTGGAAAAGGTGGCAATAAATACTGATAAAGTTGAGGAATGCTCATCAAACACTTATTTAGAACATCCCACAGGTGTGCAGGCTAATTGGGAACAGGTGGGTGCCATGACTGGGTATAAAAGCAGCTTCCATCAAATGCTAAGTAATTCACAAAAAAGGATGGGGCGAGGGTCACCAATTTGTAAGCAAATTGTCGAACAGTTTTAGAACAACATTTTTTAACGAGATATTGCAAAGAATTTAGGGATTTTACCATTTACGGTCCGTAAAATCATCAAAAGGTTCAGAGAATTTGGAGAAATCACTGCACGTAAGCGATGATATTACGGACCTTTGATCCCTCAGGCGGTACTGCATCAAAAACCGACATCAGAGTGTAAAGGATATCACCACATGGGCTCAGGAACACGTCATAAAACCACTGTCAGTAACTATAGTTGGTCGCTACATCTGTAAGTGCAAGTTAAAACTCTACCAAGCAAAGCGAAAGCCATTTATCAACAACAACCAGGAACGCCGCCGGTTTCGCTGGGCCTGAGCTCATCTAAGATGGACTGATGCAAAGTGGAAAAGTGTTCTGTGGTCTGACGAGTCCACATTTCAAATTATATTTGGAAACTGTGGACGTGGTGTCCTCCGGAACAAAGAAAAGAATAACCATCTGGATTGTAATAGGCGCAAAGTTTAAAAAACAGCATCTGTGATGGTATGGGGGTGTATTAGTACCCAAGGCATGGGTAACTTACTCAGCTGTGAAGGCACCATTAATGCTGAATGGTCCATACAACATATTCGATGTTCAAACTCATAAACTTTTTTTTTGCAAATAATAATTAACTTAAAATTTCATGGCTGCAACACATGCCAAAGTAGTTGGGAAAGGGCATGTTCACCACTGTGTTACATCACCTTTTCTTTTAACACTCAAACGTTTGGGAACTGAGGAAACTAATTGTTGAAGCTTTGCAAGTGGAATTCTTTCCCATTTTTGTTTTATGTAGAGCTTCAGTCGTTCAACAGTCCGGGGTCTCCGCTGTCGTATTTTACGCTTCATAATGCGCCACACATTTTCGATGGGAGACATGTCTGGACTGCAGGCGGGCCAGGAAAGTACCCACACGCTTTTACTATGAAGCCACGCTGTTGTAACACGTGGCCTGGCATTGTTTTGCTGAAATAAGCAGGGGTGTCCATGATAACGTTGCTTGATTGACAACATATGTTGCTCCAAAACCCGTATGTACCTTTCAGCATTAATGGTGCCTTCACAGATGTGTAAGTTACCCATGCCTTGGGCGATAATACACCCCCATACCATCACAGATGCTTGCTTCTGAACTTTGCGCCTATAACAATCCGAATGGTTATTTTCCTCTTTGTGCTGGAGGACACCACGTTCTCTGTTTCCAAATATACTTTGAAATGTGGACTCATCAGAACACCTTTACACTTTGCATCAGTCCATCTTAAAGGAGCTCTGGCCCAGCCAAGCCGGCGGCGTTTCAGGATATTGTTGATAAATGGGTTTTGCTTTACAAAGTAGAGTTTTAACTTGCACGCACAGATGTAGCCACCAACTGTAGTTACTGACAGTGGTTTTATGAAGTGTTCCTGAACACATGTGGTGATATACTTTACACACTGATGTCGGGTTTTTGATGCAGTACCGCCTGAGGGATCAAAAGTCCGTAATATCATCGCTTACGTGCAGTGATTTCTCCAGATTCTATGAACTTTTGGATGATTTTATGGACCCTAGATGGTAAAATCCCTAAATTCCTTGCAATAGCTCGTTGAGAAATGTTGTTCTAAAACTGTTCGACAATTTGCTTACAAAGTGGTGACCCTCACCCCATCCTTATTTGTGAATTACTTAGCATTTCATGGAAGCTGTTTTTATACCCAATCATGGCACCCACCTGTTCCCAATTAGCCTGCACGCCTGTGGGATGTTCCATATAAGTGTTTGATGAGCATTCCTCAACTTTATCAGTATTTATTGCCACCTTTCCCAACTTCTTTGTCACGTGTTGCTGGCATCAAATTCAAAAGTTAATGCATATTTGCAAACAAAACAATGTTTATCAGTTTGAACATCAAATGTGTTCAAAAGGAGCGTTCAAAACAAGATGGAATAATCACAACGCCTCCTTTAGAAACCAGACTTTGCGGAATTCTACAGAACTCAGCAAACACATTTGGAACCTCAAAGACAATAATGTTGAATATTCAATAACATGGCAAATTCTTGCATCCAGCACACCTTACAACAGTGGTAATAAAAGATGCAACTTATGCTTAAAAGAGAAACTGTTTATTATATATCATCCAGATCTATCATCCCTCAACAAGCGCAGTGAAATCCTTTCAACATGCCGCCACAGACGGAAACACCTCCTAGGTAACACATGAGCCAATCACCACACCCTACGCCTGCCTGTACCCACCCACTCTGTGCCCTATATAAACCATTGTATGTGAATGCTTCCATTAAAATCTCCTGATGATTGAGGGAACCCCTCATGAAACAGTTCTGTAGAGATGAAGTAGTCTTGTGATTTTCCCCACACCTACATATATACATATATATATATATGTATATATATATATATATATATATATATATGTATATATATATATATATATATATATACATATATACATATATATATATATATATATACATATATACATATATATATACATATATATATATATATATACATATATATATATATACATATATATATATATATATATATATATACATATATATATATATACATATATATATATATATATATATATATACATATATATATATATATATATATATATATATATATATATATATATATATATATATATATATATATATATATATTTACATATAAACATACATATATATTTATATACCAAAGACATGCACCTGGGGATAGGTTGATTGTTAACACTAAATTGGCCCTAGTGTGTGAATGTGAGTGTGAATGTTGTCTGTCTATCTGTGTTGGCCCTGCAATGAGGTGGCGACTTGTCCAGGGTGTATGCCGCCTTTCGCGGCATAAGTGTTAGAAATGTATATAT
Source organism: Nerophis ophidion (assembly GCF_033978795.1). Classification (NCBI taxonomy): domain Eukaryota; kingdom Metazoa; phylum Chordata; class Actinopteri; order Syngnathiformes; family Syngnathidae; genus Nerophis; species Nerophis ophidion. Next base: position 46,453,195 of record NC_084620.1, on the reverse strand, counting down.
ATATATATATACACACACACACACATATATATACCTATACACATATATATATATAGATAGATAGATACGATCTGTCTTTCCGGCCAAATGCATCTGGGATAAGACTCCAGCACCCTCCACGACCCCAAAAGGGACAAGTATGTATATATCTACACACATGTATACATACATAGCTACTACGAACACCATGTTATTATCATGTAGTATTTTATTCCCCAATACTCACAATCCAACATGGCTAAAAAATCTGAAATGACCACAATCGCCCCCTAGTGTACGAGAGGCACACTGCGTATGAGTGTGGCTATTAGGACTTTACACAAACGTGTGACGTTAGAAGAAACAAAATTGAGAAATCAGCCTCGTTTTTTTTTTAAAACTTAAAAGGCAGCTGTTGTGAAAAGACTTAATTGCTGTGAGGTTCTGTGGTTGGTCGTAAAAAGTGAATCTTTTCACGTTTTTATTTACACCAAATGTACATATGGTACTAATTAACATGCACAGTACAGCCCTGTGTTAAAAGATAACGTCATTTTTCGGTCTATTATATCAAACTATGGTTATGGTTTGATTTATTTATGATATAATTTATTTATTGTACGATACATCATGCAATAATTACATGTGTTTATTTCTCTTCACATGTTCGAAAAGTAGGCGGGAGAAGCAAATCTTATTTAAATCCTACCCCTTACTAACACTTTTGTTCACTTCCTGTTCTCGTCTTGTAATTGTGACAAAATGTACGCCAATAAACACAACAGTTCTCTTAATAGTGAAACCACTCATGATTCTCATATGAAATTAATATTATTCCATTTTCAATAAATTCAGAATGTTAATCATGGTTCTTCTTCTTTGTAAACATTTTTATTTGAACTGTTTCTAAAAGGCCTACTGAAATGAGATTTTCTTATTCCAACGGGGATAGCAGGTCCATTCTATGTATCATACTTGATCATTTCGCGATATTGCCATATTTTTGCTAAAAGGATTTAGTAGAGAACATCCACGATAAAGTTCGCAACTTTTTAGTGCTGATAAAAAAGCCTTGCCCGTACCAGACGATATGCGTGTGACGTCATGGGTTGTGGAGCTCCTCACATCTGAACATTGTTTACAATCATGGCCACCAGCAGCAAGAGCGATTCGGACCGAGAAACCGACGATTTCCCCATTAATTTGAGCGAGGATGAAAGATTCGTGGATGAAGAAAGTGAGAGTGAAGGACTAGAAAGAAAAAAAAAGACTATACAGTGGGAGCGATTCAAATTAGACAAATTTACTAGGATAATTCTGGAAATTCCCTTATCTGCTTATTGTGTTACTAGTTTTTAAGTAAGATTGTATGGTCGTACCTCCATCCATCCATTTTCTACCGCTTATTCCCTTGTGGGGTCGCGGGGGGCGCTGGCGCCTATCTCAGCTACAATCGGGCGGAAGGCGGGGTACACCCTGGACAAGTCGCCACCTCATCGCAGATGGTCGTACCTGTACAACCTAAAGGTCAGCCCCGCACCTTTCTTCAGCACCAGTCGACGGGTGGTGGCGATGCCCATCTCTGCCCTTCGCAAAGGACCCTCTTCGAAACACGATGTTTCAAAATGATCGCTGCATAATACACTGTACTTTGTGTGTTTGGTCCAATCCAACCGTGTTCGCTTGACCGCTCTGTTCCATAGTAAAGCTTCACCGTCATCTTTCGGGAATGTAAACAATGAAACACCGGCTGTGTTTGTGTTGCTAAAGCCGGCCGCAATACACCACTTCCCACCTACAGCTTTCTTCTTTGACGTCTCCATTATTCATTGAACAAATTGCAAAAGATTCAGCAACACAGATGTCCAGAATACTGTGGAATTATGCGATGAAAACAGACGACTTATAGCTGGGAACGGTGCTGGAACAAAATGTCCTCTACAATGCATGACGTCACGCGCACGCGTTATCATACCGCCGCGATTCAGCAGGATACTTAGGCACAAAATTTTAAACTGTAATTTAGTAAACTAAAAAGGCAGTATTGGCATGTGTTGCGATGTTAAAATGTCATCATTGATATATAAACTATCAGACTGTGTGGTCGGTAGTAGTGGGTTTCAGTAGGCCTTTAAACTGGATTATATTAGTACACTGTTTGACTTCTTTGCTTTATCCTTTCCGTAATTCAATTCCACATACTGATATACTAAAGGTTTTAAATGTTGTACGTGCATACAAATGTTTTAAGTCACATTTTTCTCTGAGGTAATTTTTTCAGATTACAATGATTTGCCAATCATTTTCAATTTATGTTCAATTGAATAAAACTGCAAAAAGAAGACACTTCACATTCGAACTGGAAAACCGAATTGTTTTGCAAATATCCGCTCATTTGGAATTTTATGCCTTCAACATGTTTCAAAAAAGCTGGCAGAAGTGGCAAAAAAGACTGAGAAAGTTGAGGAATGCTCATCAAACACTTATTTGGAACATTCCACAGGTGAACAGGCTAATTGGGAACAGGTGGCTGCCACGGTTGGGTATAAAAGCAGCTTCCATGAAATGCTCAGTCATTCACAAACTAGGATGGGGCGAGGGTCACCACTTTGTGAACAAACGCGTGAGCAAATTGCCGAACCGTTTAAGAACATTTATCAATGAGCTATTGCAAGGAATTTAGGGATTCAAAAGGTTCAGAGAATCTGGAAAAATCACTGCGCACAAGCAGCAAGGCTGAAAACCAACATTGATTGCCCGTGACCTTGGATCCCTCAGGCGATACAGCATCAAAAAGCGACATAAGTGCGTAAAGGATATCACCACATGGGCTCAGGAACACTTCAGAAAACCACTGTCAGTAACTTCAGTTGGTCGCTACATCTGTAAGTGCAAGCTGAAACTCTACTATGCAAAGCGAACGGCGCGGCGAAGTTGGTAGAGTGGCTGTGACAGCAATCTGAGGGTTACTGGTTAAATCCCCACCATCTACCATCCTAGTCACGTCCGTTGTGTCCTTGGGCAAGACAATTCACCCTTGCTCCTGATGGGTCCTGTTGAGCGCCTTGCATGGGTGAATGTGTAAATACTGTCAAAGCGCTTTGGGCTCCTTAAAAGGAGGTAAAAAAGCGCTATACAAGTGCAACCCAGTTACCATGTATCAACAACACCCAGAAACGCTGACGGCTTCGCTGGGCCTGAGCTCATCTAAGATGGATTGATGGAAACTTAAAAGTGTTCTGTGGCCTGACGATTCTACATATCAAAATTTTTTGGGAAACTGTGAACGTCTCGTCCTCCGGAAACAAAGAGGAAAAGAACTCTTTATTACTATGCAAAGCGAACGGCGTGGCAAAGTTGGTAGAGTGGCTGTGCCAGCAATCTGAGGGTTACTGGTTCAATCCCCACCATCTACCATCCTAGTCACGTCCGTTGTGTCCTTGGGCAAGACAATTCACCCTTGCTCCTGATGGGTACTGTTGAGCGCCTTGCATGGCAGCTCCCACCGTCAGTGTGTGGATGGGCGAATGTGGAAATACTGTCAAAGCGCTTTGAGCTCCTTAAAATGGGGTAGAAAAGCGCTATACAAGTGCAACCCATTTACCATGTATCAACAACACCCAGAAACGCTGCCGGCTTCGCTGGGCCCGAGCTCATCTAAGATGGACTGATGCAAAGTGTAAAAGTGTTCTGCGACCTGACGATTCCACATTTCACATTTTTTTGGGAAACTGTGAATGTCTTGTCCTCCATAACAAAGAGGAAAAGAACCATCCGGATTGTTTTAGGCACAAAGTTCAAAATCCAGCATCTGTCATGGTATGGGGGGGTATTAGTGCCCAAGGCATGGGTAACTTACACATCTGTGAAGGCACCATTAATGCTGAAAGGTACATACAGGTTGTGGAGCAACATATGTTGTCATCTAAGCAACGTTATCATGGACGCCCCTGCTTATTTCAGCAAGACGTGTTACAACAGCGTGGCTTCGTAGTAAAAGAGTGCGGGTACTAGACTGGCCTGCCTGTAGTCCAGACCTGTCTCCCGTTGAAAATGTGTGGCCAATTATGAAGCCAAAATACCACAACAGACTGTTGAACAACTTAAGCAGTACATCAAGCAAGAATGGGAAATAATTCCACCTGAAAAGCTTCAAAAATTGGTCTCCTCAGTTCCCAAACATTTACGGAGTGTTGTTAAAAGGAAAGGCCATGCAACACAGTGGTAAAAATGCCCCTTTGCAAGAATTTGCAAATCATTGTATTCTGTTTTGATTTAACATTTACACAACGTGCCAACTGCACTGTTTTGGGTTCTGTAAAATCTTTACGTGAATTATCCATCCATCCATCCATCTTCTTCCGCTTATCCGAGGTCGGGTCGCGGGGGAAGCAGCCTAAGCAGGGAAGCCCAGACTTCCCTCTCCCCAGCCACTTCGTCTAGCTCTTCCCGGGGGATCCCGAGGCGTTCCCAGGCCAGCCGGGAGACATAGTCTTCCCAACGTGTCCTGGGTCTTCCCCGTGGCCTCCTACCGGTTGGACGTGCCCTAAACACCTCCCTAGGGAGGCGTTCGGGTGGCATCCTGACCAGATGCCCGAACCACCTCATCTGGCTCCTCTCGATGTGGAGGAGCAGCGGCTTTACTTTGAGTTCCTCCCGGATGAGAGAGCTTCTCACCCTATCTCTAAGGGAGAGCCCCGCCACACGGCGGAGGAAACTCATTTCGGCCGCTTGTACCCGTGATCTTATCCTTTCGGTCATGACCCAAAGCTCATGACCATAGGTGAGGATGGGAACGTAGATCGACCGGTAAATTGAGAGCTTTGCCTTCCGGCTCAGCTCTTTCTTCACCACAACGGATCGGTACAACGTCCGCATTACTGAAGACGCCGCACCGATCCGCCTGTCGATCTCACGATCCACTCTTCCCCCACTCGTGAACAAGACTCCTAGGTACTTGAACTCCTCCACTTGGGGCAGGGTCTCCTCCCCAACCCGGAGATGGCACTCCACCCTTTTCCGGGAGAGAACCATGGACTCGGATTTGGAGGTGCTGATTCTCATTCCGGCCGCTTCACACTCGGCTGCGAACCGATCCAGTGAGAGCTGAAGATCCCGGCCAGATGAAGCCAACAGGACCACATCGTCTGCAAAAAGCAGAGACCTAATCCCGCGGCCACCAAACCGGAACCCCTCAATGCCTTGACTGCGCCTAGAAATTCTGTCCATAAAAGTTATGAACAGAATCGGTGACAAAGGGCAACCTTGGCGGAGTCCAACCCTCACTGGAAACGTGTCCGACTTACTGCCAGCAATGCGGACCAAGCTCTGACACTGATCATACAGGGATCGGACTGCCATAATAAGACAGTCCGATACCCCATACTCTCTGAGCACTCCCCACAGGACTTCCCGAATTAAATACGTGAATTACTTTACAACAAATAAGTTGGGGGAATTACTACAATAGAGTTAAATTACCATATTAAAGAAAAAAAAGTGTTTTGAGAAAAAGCTTTTAAGACATACAATCGTGATTTAGTGATTACCAAAAGAGAATAAGATTAGACGTTACCTTTTTCTGTACGGGCCACGGCTTGGTAATGGCCGAGATGTCACAGGCCGTCATCAGCATCGACCTGAAAGCGGTGACATCGTCATGACATCTTGCAAGGTTGCATCATACATTTGGAGAGGATTCCTTCCTACCTCAATAAATCTCTGTGACGTTCATCCTCCCACGCAAACTGTCGGCTCTTCGTCAACTCGAAGAACTCCTGGCGCCTCCTGTCAGAGCAACAAAATATGACATGAGCACAATCCTGATCCGGCGAGGGCAAATGTGAATAGGTCATCATTTTTAAATTTGGCAAGTGTATTAAAAATAATAAGACACATGGCAATCAGAACCATGGACTCGGGTCCATGGTTCTCGCCCGGAAAAGGGTGGAGTGCCATCTCCGGGTTGGGGAGGAGATCTCGCCCCCAAGTGGAGGAGTTCAAGTACCTCGGAGTCTTGTTCACGCGTGAGGGAAGAGTGGATGGTGGGCGTCTTCAGTAATGCGGACGCTGTATCGATCCGTTGTGGTGAAGAAGGAGCTGAGCTGGAAGGCAAAGCTCTCAATTTACCGGTCGATCTACAGTACGTTTCCACCCTCACCTAAGGTCATGAGCTTTGGGTTATGACCGAAAGGACAAGGCTCTCCCTTAGAGGTAGGGTGAGAAGCTCTGCCATCTGAGAGGAGCTCAAAGTCAAGCTGCTGCTCCTCCACTGTCAGGTTCAAACACTGTTGACATTTATTAAACAGACCAGAAGCAAGGGATCATGCAGAGACAGTTCAATTTGGTTCAACGAGGAAACACGTGTTTGGGGCTGTATTCTAGTTACAGATCCAAACTACGTTCTAAAAGTCAAGCCCGCGTGGTTCCTCTGTGTATTTGGAGGGTGAAAAGCTCTGCCATCCGGGAGGAGCTTAAAGTAAAGCCGCTGCTCCTCCACTGTCAGGGTCAAACACTGATGACATCTATTAAACAGACCAGAAGCAAGGGATCATGCAGAGACAGAGTTCAATTTGGTTCAATGAGGAAACACGTGTTTTGGGCTGTAGTCTAGTTACAGATCCAAACTACCTTCTAAAAGTTTAGCTCGGGTGGTTCCTCTGTGTATTTGGGGGGTGAGAAGCTCTGCCATCCGGGGGGAGCTCAAAGTAAAGCCTCTGCTCCTCCACATGGAGAGGACCCAGATGAGGTGGTTCGGGCATCTGCTCAGGAAGCCACCCGAACGCCTCCCCAGGGAGGTGTTTCAGGCGCGTCCGACCAGCAGAAAGCCACGGGGAAGACCCAGGACACGTTGGGAAGAGTATCTCTCCCGGCTGGCCTGGGAACGCCTCGGTATCCCCCAGGAGGAGGTGGACGAAGTGGCTGAGGAGAGGGAAGTCTGGGCTTCCTTGCTTAGGCTGCTCCTTCGTGACCCAACCTCGGCTAAGCGGAAGAAGGTGGATGGATTGATGGAAAAGACATGTTCAAAGTATTCACAGCCTTTGCTTAATACTTTCTTGATGCACCTTTAGCTCAGGTCTTTTTGAGTACGATGCCACCAGCTTGGTGCAACTCTCTTTGGGCCCTTTCTCTTGTTCCTCTTTGCACCACCTCTCAAGCTCCATCGGGTTGGATGGGAAGTGTTCGTTACATCCGGGATGTTTCTGGACCTTGCTGCATTCATCTTTCCCTTTATCCGAACTGGTCTCCCAGTTCCCGCAGCTGAAATCCATACCCACAGCAAGGAACTCGACATCGCCCTCAACGAGAACATGAGGATTGTCGCCGACTTCCTGAAACCCACCCCAAACGAAGTTCCTCCCGGCTGGCATGGCACCAGCCGACAACGCTAGGAAAACCACACACACAGACTTGTGAGTAAGGCCTCGCAGGATCCAACCCATGTCCTGCATGAACTTGTAGCAGACTCCCAAGAATTTGGTCGCCAACGTCTCCCCTCCAGGCACCTGTTCTCCTGCCACCCAGCAACTCTTCCATCCATCCATCCATTTCCTACCGCTTCTATACCATCTTAACATTTGTTAACAAAACAGTTATACACCTATTTAATAATACCACCTTGAGATTTGACAACCAAACAATTATGCATCTAATAATAACACCTTAACATTTGAAAAACATATATGTATATATGTATGTATGTGATATATATATATATATATATATATATATATATATATATATATATATATATATATATATATATATATATATATATATATATATATACACATATATACATATATACACATATACACTCCCACGCCTATTGCCCTCCTTCTTTTACAGGTAGGAGAGCAACATGACCTGACATACGCCGTCTTTTCACCAACTTTGGAACAGATTTTCATTGCCTCAGCAACATTTTTAGACCTCTTCAGATCCGTGGTTTTGTTGGTAATACTTTCCCGAGGTTTCCAGATTTACCGTCTTTTTTTCCTTCCAACTTGAGAAAGATCGACGGCAAATATTTATAACTTATTGTTATTTATAACCGCTTTTTCTTTTTGTACGCTCCCATTCTTTGAACGTAATTAAGTCCCTTTTGGGGAGGAGGATTAAAGGGTGACAGTAGTCGAGGATCACTGGAAAGAGATCTGAAGAGGTCTTTTAATTCACGCCAGACACAAAGCAAGCTATTGCATGGCACTCATTAAAGTAGGACGGAACATCTGTGTCACGTGATCGATTCTGCAGCTAACATGACACATATGTTCTGGCTCTGCAGTTATTTAAAAAAATATTTGGATTAAAACAAGTGCAAAACATACAATGCAATTTTAGATGTCGTCCGCTTTTCCCCACCCTTCCACACAAGGCGCAGTATCACTGGTTCTATAAGAAAATAATTCCCAGACCAACAAGTAGACCTCTTACAAAACCCAAAACCAGTGAAGTTGGCACGTTGTGTAAATGGTAAATAAAAAAAGAATAGAATGATTTGTAAATACTTTTCAACTTATATTCAATTGAATAGCCTGCAAGGATAAGATATTTAATGTTCCAACTGAGAAACTTCTTTTTTTTTGTAAATAATCATTAATTTAGAATTGAATGGCAGCAACACATTGCATTTTTAACAATGTGTTACATGGCCTTTCCTTTTAACAACACTCAGTAAACGCTTGGAAACCAATCTTTGAAGCATTTCCGGTGTAATTATTTCCAATTATTGCTTGATGTACAGCTTAAGTTGTTCAATAGTGTCCGTTTTGTTATTTTAGTCTTCATAATGTGCCACACATTTTCAGTGGGAGACAAGCGTACCCGCACTCTTTTACTATGAAGCCACGCTGTTGTAACACGGGGCTTGGCATTATCTTGCTGAAATAAGCAGGGGCGTCCATGATCACGTTACTTGGATGGCAACATATGTTGCTCCAAAACATGTATATACCTTTCAGCATTCATGGTGCCTTCACGGATGTTTAAGTTACCCATGCCTTGGGCACTAATTCACCCCCATACCATCAAAAATGCTGGCTTTTCAACTTTGCGCCTATAACAATCCGAATGGTTCCTTTCCTCTTTGGTCTGGAGAACAGAACGTCCACAGTTTCCAAAAATAATTTGAAATGTGGACTCGTCAGACCACAGAACAGTTTTACACTTTGCATCAGTCCATCTTAGATGAGTTCGGGCCCAGCGAAGCCGGTGGAGTTTCTGGGTGTTGTTGATAAATGGCTTTGGCTTTGCATAGTGGAATTTTAACTTGCACTTGCAGATGTAGCGACCAACTGTAGTTACTGACAGTGGTTTCCTGAAGTGTCTCTGAGCCCATGTGGTGATATCCTTTACACACTGATGTCGCTCTTTGATGCACATCAAAGGTCCGTAATATCATCACTTACCTGCAGTGATTTCTCCATATTCTCTGAACCTTTTGATGATTTTACGGACCGTAGATGGTGAAATCCCTAGATTCCTTGCAATTGCTCGTTGAGAAATGTTGTTCTTAAACGGTTCCACAATTTGCTCACGCATTTGTTCAAAAAGTGCTGACCCTCGCCCCGTCCTTGTTTGTGAATGACTGAGCATTTCATGGAAGCTGCTTTTATACCCAATCATGGCACCCGCCTGGTCCCAATTAGCCTGTTCACCTGTGGGATGTTCCAAATAAGTGTTTGATGAGCATTCCATGACTTCCACAGTCTTTTTTGCCACTTGGCCCAGCTTTTTTCGAATCATGTTGCAGGCATCCAATTCCAAATGAGCTAATATTTGCAAAAATGACAAAGATTAACAGTTTGAGGATTAAGTCTTTCCAGTCTATTCAATTGAATATAGGTTGAAAAGGATTTGCAAATTGTTGTATTTTGTTTTATTTACCATTTACACAGCGTGCCAACTACAGATCTCAAGGTGACAGTTCGAGGGAAAAATAAAAATGCGGAATAAATGGAGTGAGATTATTTTCATGTCTAAAAACAAAAAATGTGACTAATGTTACAACGATGGCGTGTACGTGGTTTTGTGTACTTGTCACGTACTTGAAGTACAGGGCGAGGTCGGTGGAGAGAATGGCCATCTCGATCATCTTCAGAGTAGTTTTGTACTCCTCCACGGACAGACTACTGAGGATCTGGTTACCCTGAAATATTCCAGTGAGGAAAAGTACATTAATGTTTCAAAAACTTTTTAGTTGAAAGTCACAATAGCATGCAAGGAAGCTTAAGTACACACATACTGTAAATACCTACATTTGTGAGGGAAAACTTCTCAATACCGTTGCAATAAAATTGTGACATTATGAGAGGAAATCTTGCAATGTGATTAATTTTTTATTTTAACTCTTTTGCAAAATGAAATGAGAAAAATCATTTAAGTCCCAATATCATACTCCAAATTTTAGATATTACAAAAAATACTTAATGGTTATCCCCAAACTTTTGACTAATTATTCCCTTCTTTTGACCTTATTTTGCAGATTTGACGAGGTCTGAGTGTGTTCACTATTACTAAAATAATCCATAGCTGCAGCCCAACTTTGTTCTGGTATAAATATTTATGCCACACAAACTGTATAGATCTCAGCATTATTATTTACATTCTCATTAGTGAATTCAAATACTAACTTCTCCTACTAATGTTATTTTAATTTACTATTGATCATGAGTTTTATTTTAGTTTTATTTTTGCATTTTGTTTCGACAAAATGTTCAAAATACATATAGCTCTTGTCAGTGTTGGGGATAGGGGTTGGGTGGGTGGGTGTAAGGATGGTGCAACTCGGCCTGTCGCCATCACGTCTCCACCTCGTCGCTGCCACCACAGCCTGGGGGCCAATAAAAAATTACAGACTGTGGTGAAGTAGGCCGGCTTCGTCGCGTGAAAAAGCCTATTTGCTGAATGGCGATATACGATATATATCTCGATATTTTTTCCATAAAGTAAAAACAAAACAGTCCTAGTTACCTGAAACACTAAGTACGTCATTATCATGGCTTAGTTATTTACTAAACCAAAATAATGACTTACAAGGTCAAATTAATGACTTACTGTAAGTAAGCGTAGCAATAAGCGTTTGAAAAAAAAAAGTGTTAAAAGTGGAGGCACATGCTGACATAAGCTCAACTCATCATGCTTAATATATTACAGCATTTGGGAAGCCTGTAGTTTATTTTTATTATGTAAATGTTACATTTTTATCAACATGTTATAGCAGGGAAACTAGGCTGCTAAATTCCTAATGATTAATATATCCATCCATCCATTTCCTACCGCTTATTCCCTTTCGGGGTGGCGGGGGGCGCTGGCGCCTATCTCAGCTACAATCGGGCAGAAGGCAGGGTACACCCTGGACAAGTCGCCCCCTCATCGCAGGGCCAACACAGATAGACAGACAACATTCACACTCACATTCACACACTAGGGCCAATTTAGTGTTGCCAATTAACTTATCCCCAGGTGCATGTCTTTGGAAGTGGGAGGAAGCCGGAGTACCCGGAGGGAACCCACGCATTCACGGGGAGAACATGCAAACTCCACACTGAAAGATCCCGAGCCTGGATTTGAACCCAAGAGTGCAGGAACTTCGTATTGTGAGGCAGACGCACTAACCCCTACTATAGCTAAAAAAAATAGTACAATAGCAACAGGAGAGACTATTCATCCCTGAACACCATGGAGTTCATGTAGGCTTTATGATGCAGTTACATTATTATATCAACTATCAGAGACAGAAACTCTTCATTTAACATACCGTATTCCTTGAATTGCCGCAGGGCATATAGTATGCGCCTGCCTTGAATTACTGCCGGGTCAAACTCGCTTCCCCAAATAATTTGCGCATTCTTAGTATTACCGCCTGGTCAAACTCGTGACACTTCCCCTGTCATCATTTTCAAAATGGAAGAGGCTGATTTCAATACCTGTAATTTGAAATCGCATAAAGGGAAGAAGTTATTCAGTAGGATTTAAGGTCCAAGCTTACATCACACTCAAATTTTTACTGCATACCTTTGGTAAGTGCCGGAGTGAGAAGAGGTTTTAAAATAATTAGCGCATGCTTACTTTTATCGCATGCCTTTGTTAAGCGCAAGAGTGAGAAGAGGTTTTAAAATAATTAGCGCCCTGGCGGCAATTCAAGGAAATACGGTAATGTCCTTTTTTGCTGCTTCAAAACAGCTCAATCAACACAAAAAAAGGAAAGTGAAATAACTTAGCTTTTAACTGTAAGTCAGTAATGCTTGTCTTTCTCTCAGACAGACAGGGCTTTGCTGTCCGTAACACACACACACACACACGCACGCACAGCGTGCTAACGTTACGCTAATTAGCATTCACCTCAAGGACTGTGAGCGAGCTGAGGTGCCGCTTATGTTTCTAGAACGTCAACGGGCTCATAGTGATGTTACTAGTAGTTGACTGGGAAGTATTTATTATTATTTGGGGAGAGTCCGCTGCCTTACCTATTAAAAAACACCTTTCTGCTCGCTCCACATTACATGCGCTCTGAATACGCACTGCTGATTGGCTGTTACCGCTCTGCGTGTAACCAATCAGATGGTTGTGTGGGTGGGACAATGCTGAGTGCTGCAGAGACGTACTGACAGAGGCAGACGCAGAACTAAGCAGAGCAGCTTGTCAAGACGGTTTTTGCTGTTGTTTTTTTTTTGTTAAGACTTTAGTTTAGGCGGTGGCTCTTTGTTGTTAAGGCGGCTGCGCGAAACCCGGGCTCTTGTTCTACTAATTACATTGCGGTAATTGTCTTATTTGGCTCAAAACAGTGTTTGTTTGTGAAATGTATCCAACGGTACCACAGAAAAGGGAAATGTGTTCATGTAGCTTGTTGTAGCTATGTAGCTCTTTTCCTAGCAGAAGACAGTGGTTTGGTTTGTTGTTGTTGTTTTTTTTGCAAAAAGTCAGATACAAGAAAAATATTTAAATTCTTCACTGAATGAATGAATGAATGAATGAATGAATGAATGGGGCTGCCAATATTCTATATACCAGATACAGTATATACCTCAATCTAACCTCAAAAACGTTCAGAGAAAAAACAGAGGGAAAATCAAACATTTACAATAAAGTACATTTACCCTGTAAAGGATCAGCACGTGTAAAAAAAAAAAAGGTACGACCAGGAATGGTTTTCAATTTTACAATAACAAAATACATGGTGACACAAATTATTTGATGACTACTTTTTTATACAGATTACTTGTTTTTTTCCTTTTCTTGTCTCAGTGAGCGACCTGTATTAACATTAATTACAGCATATACACTGAAAGTAGAAAAAAACTAACTATAAAGGCATTATATTGATATATACATTGACATATACATATACAGTATATATATAGTAGGGTTGTACGGTATACTGGTACTAGTATAGTAATTATACTAATACTAATTAATCAAAAATGATACTATACTCTGAAAAGTACCGGTTCCCCCCCCTGTCATAATATTGCTGGTTTTACAGGCAGAGGAGCATGTTCGGCAGCGCACATATACAGAGTACTTACAAGCAGACACGGTGTGTAGACAGAAAAGGGAGAACGGATGCAACATTGGGCCTAAAAACTAACGAGAAATGTTATAAAACTGAAACGTCACCAGGAAGAGGTGCTTTAAGACATGGGTAGCTAGCTAGCGGCTAGCTACTTCTAAATCACTAATCCTCGCCTCCATGGCGACAAATAAAGTAAGTTTCTTACAAGTATCATTATCGCTGGAGGACGAGGAATAGCTAAACTTGCTTCACTACACACAATAACTCTTAAAACGCCATGGGTGGATCTACACCTGGCATCCACTGTAATGATACCAAGTACAAGAGTGTAATTGGTATGATTACATAAATTTTTTTTAATCTTTGCAAAATCTTTATCATTTTCTTAAAATTCATATTATGTTTATAAATTCAGTAAATATGTCCCTGGACACATGAGGACTTTGAATATGACCAATGTATGATCCTGTAACTACTTGGTATCGTATCGATACCTAAATTGGTGGTATCATCCAAAACTAATGTAAAGTATCCAAACAAGAGAAGAATAAGTGATTATTCTATTTTAAGAGAAGTGGAGATAGAACATGTTAAAATAGAAAGTAAGCAGATATTAACAGTAAATGAACAAGTGCATTAATAATCCATCTTTACAGTTTGTCCTTTATAATCTCAACAAAATAATAGAATGAGAAATGACACAATATGTTACTGCATATGTCAGCAGACAAATTAGGAGCCTTGTTTGTTTACTTACTACTAAAAGACAAGTTGTCTAGTATGTTCCCTATTTTGTTTAAGGACGAAATTGTTCTATGATTGCAATAAGAAAGATATGTTTAATGTACCCTAATATTTTTGTCAAAACAAAGCCAATAATCATAAGTTTTCCTTGCCCTTTTTGTGGGTTCTTCCGAGGATGTTGTAGTCGTAATGATTTGTGCAGTCCTTTGAGACATTTGTGATTTGGGGCTATATAAATAAACATTGATTGATTGATTGACATTTTTGTGGTCCGGTACCAAAATATTGGTATTGGTATATATACATACATACATACATATACATATATGTAAGTGTGGGAAAAATCACAGGACTACTTCATCTCAGAGATGAAGTAGTCTTGTGATTTTTCCCACACCTACATATTGCGCTCTACCACGGTATCGAGCACTATTCTCTGGATAATCCAATCAAGACATATATACACATATATATATATATATATATATATATATATATATACACACACACATATATATATATATATATATATATATATATATATATATACACATACATATATAAATACATATATATATATATACATACATATATATATATATATATAAATACATATGTAAATAAATACATATATATATATATATATATATACATACACATATATACACATAGATAGGGTATATGTTTGCGTACTCACTGGGCTGTTGAGGATCATGAGGCACTGGTCAAAGTGGTGATGTTCCATGGTGGAGTGGCAGTAAAGATGAGCAAGTGGATGGTCACTCCTTGATTATTATTGATATTATTATTAGTTAACATATTGCATATACATGTACAAAAAATGTTTAATAATTTTTACCTTTGGATGTACGAGTTGTTCACTCCTCTGTGGTCCAGGTCGTGGCACAGAGTGGCAATCATCAGCGCCAAGACTTCTAAATCTCTCAGATCGTTCTGTCACAAAAATCATTTTAGCCTGTTATTTAGCTAGCTAAAAATAATAATAATAATGCTTTTAATTTTAGAGACAAAAATGCATATTTTTACAGGTAAAAAGTTGCAATATGATAAAATTACGATATTGTTTTTGGAAAAGTCCTGAGTTTGCATGAATGAAAATGTAATCTTAGAACAAAGTTGTAAGTTTACATTCTGGTCAGTTTTACAAGAAAAAACATAACATTTTGGAGCGAAATTTCAAAGAAAATGAGTCATAGAAAAAGTCAGAAGTTGATCATTAAAAAAAAAAAATTTAATTTGTTAACTTTATCCATCCACATATTTTCTCTGTCGCTTGAGCTCCTTAGGGTCACAGGTGAGCTACAAGCTATCCCAGCCGAGAGGCGGGGTTGCACCCTGAAGTGGTTGCCAGTCGGGCTGCACCATTTGGGGACCGTACCTAATTGCCAATTTGATATTATATACATTAAATGCGTAATACTGTGAAAATAACTAGTGAAGGAAGATTACTTTTACACTTTCAATCAACATAAACTTGTCTGACACATTCCAACAATATGCAATTATTTATTTTTTCAAATATTTTTAAAATATAATAGAAATTAATATAATATATATAATAAAATATAAAATAAAATATAAAAATATATTTAAAAAATATTTGGATTTATGCAGACCGACATAATGCTCTGAAACAGAAGACACAACCTATAAAAAAATATACAGTGATTAATAACCATTTATAAGGATAGACACTTTTATTCCTCGTTACTGCAGGATTATTTACCATTAGAAGGTAAACTAAATACTTTAAAATAAATAAATAACCGAAACAAAATATTAAATAATCTAAATTCTGTAAGCAAAAATGTAACTTCAATCGATATTGAACATTTTAAAGTGCTTTTTTTTTTTTCCAGTACTCGTCCATGTTGATGGGCTCATATTGCCCATCCGATTTGATGAGCCGAGATAGGCACCAGCGCCCCCCGCAACCCCAAAAGGGAATAAGCGGTAGAAAATGAATGGATGGATGGATGGATAAATAAACATTGATTGATTCATTCATTCATTGCAGTTAGCATTACTCTGAAACAGAAGTGGCCGGGGAGAAGGAAGTCTGGGCTTCTCTGCTTAGGCTGCTACCCCCAAACCTTGACCCGACTCCAGATAAGTGGAAAAAGATGCAACATTAGGTACTTTCATTGATTTAGAACAAAACATGATGTCTATTCTGCATAACTTTGTGTTCCTTGTATGGTGCAAAGTCATTTCAAAACATGTTTGTTCCCAAACCTGCAAGCGGCCTGATCTGAGGACCGCAAACATGCACTGTGCAGTGTTGAAGGCGTGCCTCCAGTTGTGGTAGGCTATGTTCTTCCTGTAGTTCTTCTTCACGCTCAGAATCCACTGGCACAAACTCTAAAAGAACAACAAAAAGCTACTATTGTTATCCCTGTACTGCTATTGTTAAGGTTTAGAGCATGAGGAGGAAGCGCCTACCGCCTGCTTCATCTGGAAGGTCTGGACCAGGTTGAGGTCCACGAACATGCGGACCGTCCCTAAAGTGGTTTCGGCGTCCGACAGTTCGAAGTCACTGAAGCTGAAGTCCAGAAGTCGCAAGGACTGCGCCGATGGGATCGTGGCTGCCTTCAAAAACAAAGATTTGTATTATTGCTCACACTACTATTTAGGTGATTGATTGATGTTTTTAGTAGTCATAAAGAGACTACCGTATTTTCCGGACCATTGGACGCATCGGATATAAGGCGCATCTAATAACTAAAAGTTCCTTGTGTGAATAATATAAACTCACTACACCCGTATGTTTTAGCGCTTTCACGGTGAGTGTACTGAGAGATATAAGTAAGAAGTTTAAACTACTTTTTATTAGAAATGGCAACAGTGGAGGATGAATGTCCCTGTGAGGAGGCGTGGCCTGCAGCCCTGCAGCGAGGTGGGGTGTGCTGGGGCCGGCTCCGAGATCTGCGACAGGTGCGTCGACCTGTCACTCTACAAAAGGGCAGCAGCCGAGAAGGGGGGGGGGGGGGGGGGGGGGGGGAGAAGTTGGAGCTGATGAGAGAGAGAGAGAACCCGAGAACGAACCCGAGCGAAAGCGAGAGCGAGACAGACACGCGGAAGGCTGAAAAGCAACCAAAAGAGCACGACTGTCACCGGAGCCAAGTGCTGAAAAGCAGAAGGGCAAGAAGTATGCCTTCTATTGAAAAACCGTCCGACCGGAACTCTCTAATAACTAAAGTTCCTCGGGTAAATAATGTAAACTCACTACACCGGTATGTTTTAGCACTTTAATGGCGAGTTTACTGAGAGATATAAGTAAGAACTTTACACTGCTTTATATTAGAAATGGCAACAGCGGAGGATGAATGTCCCTTTGAGGAGGCGTGGCCTGCAGCCCTGCAGCGAGGCAAAGTGTGCCGGTGGCGGCTCCGAGATGGGCGACAGGTGCGTCGATGGCCCACTTGGGCGCAGTTGTCTGATCACCTGTCACTCTACAAAAGGAAAGCAGCTGAGAAGGACGAGGTGGGAGAAGTTGGAACTGATGAGAGAGAGAGAACCTGAGCACAAGCGAAAGCAAGACACGGAAGGCTGAAATGCCACCCAAAGAGCGTGACTGTCACTGGAGGCGAGTGCTGAAAAGCAGAAGGGCAAGAAGTATGCCTTCTATTGAAAAAACGTCCGACCGGAACTCTCTAATAACAAAAGTTCCTTGGGTGAATAATGTAAACTCACTACACCATGTTTTAGCCTTTTCATGGCGAGTTTACTGACAGATATAAGTAAGAACTTTACACTACTTTATATTAGAAATGGCAACAGCGGAGGAGGAATGTGCCTGTGAGGAGGCGTGGCCTGCAGCCCTGCAGCAAGGCGGGGTGTGCCGGGGCCGGCTCCGAGATCGGCGACAGGTGCGTCGATGGACGCAGTTGTCTGATCACCTGTCACTCTACAAAAGGGCAGCAGCTGAGAAGGACGGGGTGGGAGAAGTTGGAGCTGATGAGAGAGAACGAACCCGAGAACGAACCCGAGCACGAGCGAAAGCGAGATGCGGAAGGCTGAAATGCCACCCAAAGAGCGTGACTGTCACTAGAGGCGAGTGCTGAAAAGCAGAAGGGCAAAAAGTATGCCTTCTATTGAAAAACCGTCCGACCGGAACTCTCTAATAACTAAAGTTCCTTGGGTGAATAATGTAAACTCACTACACCAGTATGTTTTAGCCTTTTCATGGCGAGTTTACTGACAGATATAAGTAAAAACTTTACACTACTTTATATTAGAAATGGCAACAGCGGAGGAGGAATGTGCCTGTGAGGAGGCGTGGCCTGCAGCCCTGCAGCGAGGCGGAGTGTGCCGGGGCCGGCTCCGAGATCGGCGACAGGTGCGTCGATGGACGCAGTTGTCTGATCACCTGTCACTCTACAAAAGGGCAGCAGCTGAGAAGGACGGGGTGGGAGAAGTTGGAGCTGATGAGAGAGAACGAACCCGAGCACGAGCGAAAGCGAGATGCGGAAGGCTGAAAAGCAACCCAAAGAGCGCGACTGTCACCAAAGGCGAGTGCTGATAAGCAGAAGGGCAAGAAGTATGCCTTCTATTAAAAAAACGTCCGACCGGAACTCTCTAATAACTAAAGTTCCTTGGGTGAATAATGCAAACTCACTACACCGGTATGTTTAAGCGCTTTCATGGCGAGTTTACTGACAGATATAAGTAAGAACTTGACACTACTTTATTTTAGAAACGGCAACAGCTGAGGATGAATGTCTCTGTGAGGAGGCGTGGCCTGTAGCCCTGCAGCGAGGCAGGGTGTGGCAGGGCCGGCTCCGAGATCGGCGACAGGTGCGTCGATGGACGCAGTTGTCTGATCTCCTGCCACTCCTGCACGAGCGAAAGCGAAAGCGAGAGCGAGACGTGGAAGGCTGAAATGCAACCCAAAGAGCATGACTGTCACCAGAGTCGAGTGCCTGGAAAGCAGAAGGGCAAGAAAACAATAGATTCTTGCAAAATAAACAAAATATCTAAACTGTCAAGTCCGTCATTGGTGGTCCGAGGAACCCCGAGGTACGAGTCCTCCACAGTCCCATAACAAGAAGATAAAGAAAAAGACGAACCTTATCGACTACGGTTTTCACACGGACCACAAAGGCGGACGAGCGCACATTTTCAGGATTCATGCAGATCCCAAGAACAGATCAGCAGGTACCAGAAGGTAAGAAAAGTTGCTTTTGCATAATATTGCGAAACAAACGCCAGATAATATGTCTTACCTTATACACACACCATAATAATAGTGGTATGTTTATTGCGGCGACAATCCATCAAGCGGTGCGGCTTCATACCTTACCAAAGTTGTACTAAAAAATGATGATATATTTTGTGTACTGTTCTATATTTTCAACGGAAGATATACAATTTTACAGTGTACACACATACTGAATCTTATGTGTGACTGCCATCTACTGGTCACACTTATCATTACACCATGAACCAAATAAAATAGCTTTGAAGTCAGTAAGCACAACCAAAATTATTCCGTACATCAGACGCACCGGGTTATAAGGCGCACTGTCGAGTTTTGAGAAAATGAAAGGGTTTTAGGTTCGCCTTATAGTCCAAAAATATACGGTAAATCAGGGATCACTTTAGAGAGTGAAGTTGGAATAAAACAAAAAAAGACTAACTAACTGTACAGTCTATACTCTATAGGCTAAACTTTGTACCGGAAATAGTTTACTATAAAAGTCAAAATATTCCCCAGAAAACACAAAATTTCAATGAATACATATTGTCCCACTATTTTTAGCTTTTCTAGACACTCAAAGTGCTTTACGATGAGAACTGAAAACCCGTCATTGATTCACCCCACATTTACAAGAATATGGTGGTAAGTAGAGATGTCCCGACAATATCAGACTGCCGATATTATCGGCCGATAAATGCTTTAAAATGTAATATCGGAAATTATCGGTTTCGGTTTCAAAAAGTAAAATGTATGAGTTTTTACGGTTTTTCACACGCACAAATGAATGCAATGCATACTTGGTCAACAGCCATACAGGTCACACTGAGGGTGGCCGTATAAACAACTTTAACACTGTTACAAATATGCGCCACACTGTGAACCCACACCAAACAAGAATGACAAAACACATTTCGGGAGAACATCCGCACCGTAACACAACATAATCACAACAGACCAAACACCCAGAACGCCTTGCAGCACTAACTCTTCCCCTGAAGTGTTCTGTGGTCTGACGAGTCCACATTTCAAATGGTTTTTGGAAATATTCGACATTGTGTCATACGGACCAAAGGGGAAGGGAACCATCCAGACTGTTATCGACGCAAAGTTCAAAAGCCAGCATCTGTGACGGAATGGGGGTGCATTAGTGCCCAAGGCATGGGTAACTTACACATCTGTGAAGGCACCATTAATGCTGAATGGTACAGTACATACAGGTTTTGGAACAACATATGCTGCCATCTAAGCGCTGTCTTTTTCATGGACGCCCCTGCTTATTTCAGCAAGACAATGTCAAGCCACATTTAGCAGGTGTTACAACAGTTTGGCTTCATTAAAAAAGAGTGCGGGTACTTTCCTGGCCCGCCTGCAGTCCGGACCTGTCTCCCATTGAAAATGTGTGGCGCATTTTGAAGCGTAAAACACGACATCGGAGACCCCGGACTGTTGAACTACTGAAGCTCTACAAAAAACAGGAATGGGAAAGAATTCCACTTTTAAGGCTTCAACAATTAGTTTCCTCAGTTCCCAAACGTTTATTGAGTGTTGTTAAAAGAAAAGGTGATGCAACACAGTGGTGAACATGCCCTTTCCCAACTACTTTGGCACGTGTTGCAGCCATGAAATTCTAAGTAAATTAATATTTGCAAAAAAAAAAAAAAGGTTATGAGTTTCAACATCAAATATCTTGTCTTTGTAGTGCATTCAACTGAATATTGGTTGAAAAGGATTTGCAAATCATTGTATTCCGTTTATATTTACATCTAACACAATTTCCCAACTCATATGCAAACTGGGTTTGTACAATGGATTTGGAAAAAAATGGGTAAAAATACTTCACTACAAATGAAGTACACATTTGTGTACTTATGGGCTAAGTACATCATTTTAAAAGATGAGTTTTTGTTTTTATTCTAATTAGGATCCAATAAGCCCAAATAGCAAAGATAAATTAAAATGACATGTAAACAAACAGCTCGGGCCTTAAGAGGTTAAGTTACATTTGTTCCAGTCGGCCATAGTGTACATCAACATTTCATATACCGCACGTAAATGATGCACTGAGAAGCAAAAACTGCTCAGACTACCAATTTGTACTAAAAGTAGTCTGCTGCAGACCCTTAATAGTGTCCGATATTGTTGTCCCGTGCCCATAATGTCGCAAAGTTTTTGCTCAGCATACGAGCAGGAAAGTTATCACAATGTTACGGGAGAAAAGTTGCAATACTTTAAATCAAAAGTACTTTGATATTGAACATATTAAAGTTAAAATACCAACGATTGTTGCACACGCCTGGTGTGGTGAAATTATGCCCTGCATTTGACACATCACCCTAGATCACCCCCTGGGAGGTGAGAGGAGCAGTGAGCAGCAGCGGTGGCCACGCCTGGGAATAACTTTTGGTGATTTAACCCCCAATTCCAACCCTTGATGCCGAGTGCCAAGCAGAGAGGGAATGGGTCCCATTTTTTATAGTCTTTGGTATGACTCGGCCGGGGTTTCAACTCCCAATCTACCGATCTCAGGGCGGACACTCGAACCACTCAAAGTTTTACGTAATAAAGTCGTTACCTGGAGTTTCTGGGACTCTTCCAAAGCAGCAGAAGCATGATACGAAAGAACCTGCAAAAAAATAAAAAAAATACGTATCATTAGTAGCGCAACTAATTTGTAATAGCCAGTATTCCTAATATTTCCAGAAATTTAATTCCAGTTCTTAATAGGATATTTTTCAAGATTTATTTTGAGCATATCAGGATTGACATGTAAATATAACGAATAAAAGTGTACAAGTCAAAAGTAAACATGTCATAGAATGACAAGAAGTAAGTCAGAGTATTACAGTAGGAAGGGAATTTCTATGGTCCCGTTTGTCACAGTTTACCTGACACGTGAAACGTGACAAACTGGAAAATGCGCTATCAGCTTCAGCCGCCAGATGGCAGCGGAGTTTTAAATATCTTAAAAAGCGTTTTGTTTTTTTTGGGCAATTCAAACTTTGACCAGAGCCTCGGTTGCTATGTAGAGTGCCGTTTTCCATAATTTTCAGCAGAATGCATGGCAAAAATGGTCCACTCCCCCTCTTCCTCTCACGCGAGATTAACCCAGCAATGGGGTCACATGAATGAATCCCTTGTGTACAAAAAAAAAATATGTCAAAAAGTACTTTTTTATAAGAATCAATTCGTACTATTACGAAATAAATTTTACTAGAAATGTGTGTTTTTTCTGAGTGGAAAGTTGTAATATAAACATGTCATAGAATGACAACAAGTAAGTCAGAGTAGTACAGTAGGAAGGGAATTTCTATGGTCAGGTTTGTCACAGTTTACCTGACACGTGAAACGTGACAAAATGGAAAGTGCGTTATCAGTTTGAGCCGCCAGCAGAGTTTTAAATATCTTAAAAAGCTTTTTTTTGGGGGGGCAATTCAAACTTTGACCAGAGCCTCGGTTGCTATGTAGAGTGCCGTTTTCCATCATTTTCAGCAGAATGCATGGCAAAAATGCTTAACTCCCTCTCTTCCTCTCACGCGACATTAACCCAGGAATGGGGTCACATGAATCCCCTGTGCACAAAAAAAAATGATGTCATAAAAGTAATTTTGTTATAAGAATCAATTCGTACAATTACGAAAAAATGTTTACTAGAAATGTGTTTTTTTTTCTGAGTGGAGAGTTTTACGAGAAAGTTTTAGCGCAAATGAAGTTGTGGCCTAAATCTTTCAACCTTTTTTGAGCCGAGGCACATTTTTTGCGTTGAAAAAATCCGGAGGCACACCACCGGCAGAAATCATTAAAAAAACAAAACTCAGTTGACAGTAAAAAGTCGTTGTCGAAATTGTCGCTCCTTTTTTGGTGCCTTTTTCTCTTTTGTGGGTATTTTCCTGTCTTCCTTTGAGCAATATTCCCCGCATCAACTTTGTTTCAACAATCAAGAGTATTTCAGTTGTTTTTATCCTTTTTTGGGGGCGGGGGACATGATTGTCATGTCATGTACAGATGTATGTTGTGGATGCCATCTTTGCGCCACAGTAAGTCTTTGCTGTCGTCCAGCATTCTGTTTTTGTTTACTATGTAGCCAGTTCAGTCTTAGTTTTGTTTTGCATTCCCTAAGCTTCAATGCCTTTTCTAAGGGGCACTCACCTTTTGTTTATTTTTGGTTTAAGCATTAGACACTGTTTTACCTGCACACTGCCTTCTGCTGTTCCTGACATCTACAAAGCAATTAGCTACTTGCTGCCACCTACTGATATGGAAGAGTATTACACGGTAACTCTGCAACGCTCAACAACAACACATCATTTGCGGACTATAACTACTGGTTTGCGGGGATATTGTTGATTGTCATGTCATGTACGGATGTACTTTGTGGACGCCGTCTGCTCCACGCTCTGTAAGTCCTTGCTGTCGTCCAGCAATCTGCTTTTGTTCAGTTTTAGTTTAATTTTGCATAGCCTTCCCTTAGCTTCAATGCCTTTTCTTAGCGGCACTCGCCTTTTGTCTAATTTTAGTTTAAGCGATAGTGAAGTGAATTTGTGAATTATATTTATATAGCGCTTTTTCTCTAGTGACTCAAAGCACTTTACATAGTGAAACCCAATATCTAAGTTACATTTAAACCAGAGTGGGTGGCACTGGGAGCAGGTGGATAAAGTGTCTTGCCCAAGGACACAACAGCAGTGACTAGGGTGGCGGAAGCGGGGATCGAACCTGCAACCCTCAAGTTACTGACACGGCCGCTCTACCAACCGAGCTATACCACCTATACTTTTTATAGCTATACTTTTTACCTGCACACTGCCTCCCGGTGTCTGCATAATTATGATCACGTCAAACCATGTTCCCGACACCTACAAAGCAATTAGCTACCGACTGCCACCTACTGATGTGGGAGAGTATTCTACGGTAACTCTACCACGCTCTAGACAAGGGGTCGGGAACCTTTTTAGCTGAGAGCGCCATGAAAGCCAAATATTTTAAAATGTATTTCCGTGAGAACAGTATAACATTTTTAACACTGAATACAACTGTCAGGTTCAAACACTGATTATATCTATTAAACAGACAAGAAGCAAGGAATTAAACAGAGACAGGATTCAATTTAGCTCAATGAGGAGAAACCCGTAGACCTGTACCCTTGTACAGTGTCGTCCCACGCTCTGACGAGAGAATTCTACGCCTCTTCTTTCATTTGGACTTTCCCTGATTACAACAACTAAATGTGTGCATCTCTTATTTTTTAATAGAATTGTTATTCTGAAGCTAACCAATAATAAATAAAATACTTTGGACCATTAATGGGACTTGTTGAACAAGTGCGGTAGATGGATTAAAACGCATGAGAATGTTTTATATTTTGAAGGTTATTTTTAACACTGTGATTACCAGCGAAATTATTAATTACTTATCGTGTTAAGCAACGTCAGCTAAGATTTATCTGTGAAAAGAGCCACATCTGGCTCGAGAGCCATAGGTTCCCTACCCCTGCTCGATACAGCACGGACACTGAAAAACAACACATCATTTGCAGACTATAATTACTGGTTTGCGAAAAATATTTTACTCTCCCACGGCACAGTGGTTGAAAAACACTGGTCTAAGGGATGAAATTCTTCACATTACAAAGGGTTTCAAATATTTTTGTGACGTCTTGGTGGCATTGTGGTGACGAGTTGTTCTCTCGTGGGTGCAGCGAAGATGGACACACCGTGAGGTAGGAACAATAATTTATTTATACTAACTGAAACAGACTAAGAACCAAAAACACTTGCTCGAAGGCACTAACAAACAAAACAGAAAGCGCTAGCATGGGCTAGGGACAAACAACCGAAATAGCATGGAAGCTAATGTACACGAAGGTAGTTACCACAAGGCTGGAAAGAGCGACGTCAACTGTAGCGTGAAGCAAACGAGAGTCCAAGAAAGAATGTCAAACAAAGGCGGTCTTAAATAGGGAGGTAACTAATCAAGGGCAGGTGTGCGTGATCAAAGGAGGGACAGGTGACACTAAATGGGTAACTTTGACAAAGGAACAAAACCAGGAAGTGCCACAAAGAACTGAGGAAGACAAATACTACACAGAATGTGATAACAAACAGAACCAAAACCAGAATATGACATGATCCAAGACGTGGATCATGACAATTTTGAGAGTAAAATCATTGATCAGAGAAAGCTAAATGTGCATGAGAATTAGAAATATTATTATTATTATTATTATTATTATTCCTGCTTCCCTGCTTTAGCTGCTGCCCCCGCCACCCGACCTTGGATAAGCGGAAGAAGATGGCTGGATGTATGGATTATTATTATTATTATTAACTTTTGAATCAGCCCAAACAAAGTACGTTTGAAGAAAATAGGTCGAGTCAGGTGTAATATCACGAGAACACAATAGGGGGTATTTTATTTATTTTATTTTTTTAATGTACGATTACAAGAACCATACATGCGAATGGAATTAATATACAAGAAAGTTGTGATATTACTAGCAAAAAGTCATCTATTTTTGGGGGAAAAAGTAGTAATCTTATGAGATTAAAATTATTGCCAAGTAGCTCATAATCGGGAGGGTAATGCAAGAGTGACTCGTGATGGGTCCCGGCAACACCGATGCGTCCAGCTCATAGAGCAAAACCCTGTGTCGGGGCACGTACCGCTTTTAGAAAGTCACGTGATCGAGCATGAGCTGTTTCGCTCACGTGACCGATACGCCTACTGTGTCGCAGTGACGCCTGCGCGCCAAACTGTGTTTATGAGGAAGCGCATCCAGATGGATCCACATTCATTTATTTGAGGCGGCCCGCCACAAAAGAATTACGGCCGCCACAAAAAAATAAAAATAATATATATATATGTATGTATATATATATAATATGTCCGGCTTTTGACTCGCTCGACCACTCATAAAAGCAATGGGACTCTGTCTGTGAATGGAGCTTGTAGTTACATATTATATAAATATTATATAAATATGTATAGAAATATGTACATAAAGTGTTGTAATTATATTCCAACTCCGTGTTCTTCTTGGGCATCGCCGCCGCCGCAGCCTCCCCCTCCCCATCCCCATTTTACGCTTCATAATGCGCCACACATTTTCGATGGGAGACAGGTCTGGACTGCAGCCGGGCCAGGAAAGTACGCGCACTCTTTTTTTACGAAGCCACGCTGTTGTAACACTTGTCTTGCTGAAATAAGCAGCGGCGTCCATGATAACATTGCTTGGATGACAACATATGTTGCTCCAAAACCTGTATGGACCATTCAGCATTAATGGTGGCTTCACAGATGTGTAAGTTACCCATGCCTTGGGCACTAATACACCCCCATACCATCACAGATGCTGGCTTTTGAACTTCGTGCCAATAACAATCCGAATGGTTATTTTCCTCTTTGTTCTGGAGGACACCACGTTCTCTGTTTCCAAATATAATTTTAAATGTGGACTCGTCAGACCACAGAACACCTTCCCACTTTGCATCAGTCCACCTTAGGTGAGCTCGGGCCCAGAGAAGCCGGCGCCGATTCAGGATATTGTTGATAAATGGGTTTGGCTTTGCATAGTAGAGTTTTAACTTGCACTTACAGATGTAGCAACCAACTGTAGTTACTGACAGTGGTTTTCTGAAGTGTTCCTGAGCCCATGTGGTGATATCTTTTACACACTGATGTCGGTTTTTGATGCAGTACCGCCTGAGGGATCAAAAGTCCGTAATATCATTGCTTACGTGCAGTGATTTCTCCAGATTCTGTGAACTTTTTGGTGATTTTACGGACCCTCGATGGTAAAATCCCTAAATTCCTTGCAATAGCTCGTTGACAAATGTTGTTCTAAAACTGTTCGACAATTTGCTTACCAAGTGGTGACCCTCACCCCATTCTTGTTTGTGAATTACTTAGCATTTCATGGAAGCTGCTTTTATACCCAATCATGGCACCCACCTGTTCCCAATTAACCTGCACACGTGTGGGATGTTCCATATAAGTATTTGATGAGCATTCCTCAACGTTATCGGTATTTATTGCCACCTTTCCCAACTTATTTGCCACGTGTTGCTAGCATCAAATTCAAAAGTTAATGATTATTTGCACAAAAAAAATGTTTATCAGTTTGAACATCAAACATGTTGTCTTTGTAGCATATTCAACTGAATATGGGTTGAAATCTAACACAACTTCCCAACTCATATGGAAACGGGGTTTGTAAATGAAGATATTAAATAATCCTAAATGAAATACAACGACTTGGTTTATATTATTATATATACTAGTTAATAAAATCAGTGTCAGTTTAGTCGGTCCATAGGTTGCCTGTAGTGATTTTTAATGTCCAGCAGATGTCAGTATTTAGTGACACAGTATCTACACATTAGCAGTACAGTTTTGCAATGTGTCCAAATGCTTCATGACGCCTCATCAACCCGTCACTAAGACTGACGGCTCCGGACAAAGGCGTGAAGGTAGGATTTGATTTATTTAACATAAATCAACCAACTAGCAAAAAATACAAAGAACAAAAAGGCAAGCGTGCCTGATACACGTAAAGCTTAGATTTAACGGAACAGGAAATCTTACCTGGCAAAGGCGTGACACAAACAATGAAGACTGACTGGCAAAAGCAAGCTTAAATAATGCCTCTGATTAGTGCTCGGGAAGCAGGTGAGCGGGCGAGCACTAATCAGAGACAGGTGAACACAATGAGTAACCATGGCGACCAAAACAAACTCAGGTGTCACAAACAGGAACTAAAGGAGTGCAAAACTAACAACAAATAACGAAACTAAACATGATCCGGAACACGGATCACGACGGATGGATGTATTTTCTTTTTTTTTTAATTCATTCTAAATAATAAATAAATGTGTATCAAAAGTCTGCTTGCAACGAAGGCAATGTGAGACGCTCTATTTTGCCCTTAAAAACATTCAAACACCTCCATGATGTAAGTATGTATGTATGTAATGTAGTAACATTCATGATAACATGTAATATATACATGATGTAAGTATATATGCAATGTAGTAAGGCGCATTTTTTTTAATTGAAAAAAATCCAGAGGCACACAACCATCAGAAATCATTGAAAAATAGAATAGAAGAGAGAATAGAATAGAGTGGAGACATTATTGTCATTATATTTGCATATAGCGGAATTAAGGACTCCAATTTAAGGTGCAATAGTGGGAACAAATATGGGATGAAAACAAATTGCACAATAGAAAATAAAGAAAATAAAAATAAGAAATGAAATAAACAGACTACTAACCACTAAAAATGATAAGCAATCCTCTAAATCAGGGGTGTCAAACTCAAATACAGAGTGGGCCAAAATTTTAAACGGAACAAAGCCGTGGGCCAAGGTTGAACAAATTAACCTTTTAATAGGGACCCAAACAAGTTTTGCATTAGATACTGAATAAACAAGGCTTCTATAACTTTTGTGACATGCAAAATCCAGTTTCAA
This sequence comes from Nerophis ophidion, assembly GCF_033978795.1. NCBI lineage: Eukaryota > Metazoa > Chordata > Actinopteri > Syngnathiformes > Syngnathidae > Nerophis > Nerophis ophidion. The sequence continues at coordinate 46,424,267 of NC_084620.1, read as the reverse complement.
ACAATAATAATAATAATAAAAAAATATAAATGGAATATCAAATAAAATTTAAATAAAAATGTTATGCCTTTTTTTCTATTTGCAATCTTCTGAGATAAATATCACATTTTTTCCACAGGCTAATAATAAATTTGAAAATAAAATAACAATGATGAATGAACCCAACATTCAAGCTTTGAAGTAGCAAGAGAAAATGCATGAATAAGACGTTAATTATTGGTCAGTTTGCTGGAAGTTTCCCGGAGGAGTTAGTGCTGCAAAGGGTTCTGGGTATTTGTTCTGTTGTGTCACGGTGCGGATGTTCACCCGAAATGTGTTTGCCATTCTTGTTTGGTGTGGGTTCACAGTGTGGCGCATATTTGTAACAGTGCTAAAGTTGTTTATACGGCCATCCTCAGTGTGACCTGTATGGCTACTGACCAAGTATGCCTTGCATTCACTTGTGCGTGTGTGTGTGTGTGTGTGTGTGTGTGTGTGTGTGTGTGTGTGTGTGTGTGTGTGTGTGTGTGTGTGTGTAAAAGCCACAAATATTATGTGACACGCTGTTGGTATGGAGGAAAAGCGGACGTGACGACAGGTTGTAGAAAACGCTAAAGGCAGTTCTTAAATGCACGCCCCCAATATAGTTGTCCAGGTGGAAAATCGGTAGAAATTCGTGAGAATGGTTGCCCTGGGAGATTTTCGGGAGGGGCACTGAACTTCGGGAGTCTACCGGGAAAATTAGGAGGGTTGGCAAGTATGAGTTTTAGCGGTGGATGTGGTGTTACAGCGGCACCAACGCTGTATAACGCCGGCAGGCCAGCTCTAATGCTAAATTGATATCGCCTCAAGGGCCAAATTAAATTACACGGCGGGCCAAATCAGAGTTTGACACCCATGCTCTAAATAAATGATAAATGGGTTGTACTTGTGTAACGCTTTTCTACAATATAAAAATATACAAAATACTGTCCAATATACAGAGCAAGATAAGAGTACCGGAGTAATAAATAACAATCAGTGTCGGATGTATTGCACCCGAAGGGTAATATGACTGTCAGGCTTGCCACTGACAGTTTGTTTGTGTTTTAGTTTCTCCTCTGTGTGTTTAGTATTTCCTGTCCTTAGTTCCTGTCAGCGCTCTTATTTTGGTTCAGCTTTCTGTTTGTCTCCCTAAGTGCTCTGTTTCCCCTCAGCTGTGGCTGATTGGCACCTGGCCACACCTGGTGTCAATCAGACAGGTCCCATTTTACCTCCTTTGTTCCTCCCGTCAGGGCTGGATTGTTGTCGCTCTTGTGTTGTTGCTACCTGTCGTGTCGTGTCGATGTCATCATTACAGCTATTACCTGTCGTGCTACTATTTGTCCTTGTCGTCGTAGCGGTAAGCCAGGGGTAGGGAACCTATGGCTCTAGAGCCAGATGTGGCTCTTTTGATGACTGCATCTGGCTCTCAAATACATCTGAGCTGACATTGCTTAACACGACTAGTAATGAATAATTCCGCCAGTGATAACGTTTAACATATAAAACATTCTTATGCATTTTAATCCATCCATCCGTTTTTCAACCGCACCTGTTCAATAAGTCACATCAATGGTAAGAAGTCCATCCATCTATTCTCTACCGCTTGTCCCTTTTGGGGTCGCGGCGGTTGCTGGAGCCTATCTCAGCTGCATTTGGCAGAAGGCGGTTTACACCCTGGACAAGTCGCCACCTCATCACAGGGCCAACACAGATAGACAGACGACATTCACACTCACATTCACACACTAGGGCCAATTTAGTGTTGCCAAAGAAGTATTTTATTTATTATTGGTTAGCTTCAGAATAAAAATGATATAAAATATAAGAATTTTACTCTAAAAATGTAGGTCTTACTTAAAAAACGCATGCATTTAGTTGTATTCAGTGTTAAAACATATGATACGGCTCTCACGGTAATACACTTTAAAAAATTTGGCTTTCATGGCTCTCTCAGCCAAAAAGGTTCCCGACCCCTGCGGTAAGCTGTTCCTGTTAGCTATTTGTAGTTTGTTTTCTCCTAGCTTTTTGGTTTCGTGTTTTCTCGTTAGCAATTAGCTGTTTCCAGTTTTTCTGTTTCCTGCTTGATACCTGTTAGCTTCCACGCTAGGTCTTTTGTTTGTTATCCGCCCATGTGCGTGCTTCTGGTTTGAACCCTTTGTTTGGTTTTGTTCTAGTTGTTAAACCATAATAACCATGCTCCACTATAACTCTTGTCTTAAAGTAAGTGTACTGTCACCACCTGTCACATCACGCCGTGACTTATTTTGAGGTTTTTGATTTTTTTCTGTTTGTTTTAGTTCTTGTCTTGCGCTCCTATTTCGGTGGCTTTTCCTGTTTTGCTGTTATTTTCCTGTCGCAGTTTCATGTCTTCCTTGAAGGCTATTCCCCGCCCCTGCTTTGTTTTGGCCATCAAAACTATTCAAGCTGTGCAGACGCTATCCTTCTTTGCGGGGACACTGTTGATTGTCATGTCATGTACGGCTGCACTTTGTGGACGCCGTCTGCTCCACGCGCTGTAAGTCTTTGATGTCGTCCAGCATTCTGTTTTTGTTCGGTTTTAGTTTAATTTTGCACAGCCATCCCTAAGCTTCAATTTTTGGTTTAAGCGTTAAGATTCCTTTTTACCTTCACTTTGCCTCCCGCTGTCGCCTGCATATTGTGATCACGTCAAACCACGTTTCTGACATCTAAAAACCCCGTTTCCATATGAGTTGGGAAATTGTGTTAGATGTAAATATAAACGGAATACATTGATTTGCAAATCCTTTTTAACCCATATTCAATTAAATGCACTACAAAGACAAGATGATTGATGTTCAAACTCATAAACTTTATTTTTTTTTGCAAATAATAGTTAACTCAGAATTTCATGGCTGCAACACTTGCCAAAGTAGTTGGGAAAGGGCATGTTTACCACTGTGTTACAGCACATTTTCTTTTAACAACACTCAATAAACGTTTGACAACTGAGGAAACTAATTGTTGAAGCTTTGAAAGTGGAATTCTTTCCCATTCTTGTTTTATGTAGAGCTTCAGTCGTTCAACAGTCCGGGATTTCCGCTGTTGTATTTTATGCTTTTATGCGCCACACATTTTCGATGGGAGACATGTCTGGACTGCATGCGGGCCAGGAAAGTACCCACACTCATTTATTACGAAGCAACGCTGTTGTAACACGTGGCTTAGCATTGTTTTGCTGAAATAAGCAGGGGCATCCATGATAACGTTGCTTGGATGACAACATATGTTGCTCCAAAACCTGTATGGACCATTCAGCATTAATGGTGCCTTCACAGATGTGTAAGTTACCCATGCCTTGGGCACTAATACACCCCCATACAACCACAGATGCTGGCTTTTGAACTTTGCGCCTAAAACAATCCGGATGGTTATTTTCTTCTTTGTTCTGGAGGACACCACATTCAGAGTTTCCAAATATAATTTGAAATGGGGAATCGTCAGACCACAGAACACTTTTCCACTTTGCATCAGTACATCTTAGATGAACTCGGCCCCAGCGAAGCCGGCGGCGTTCCTGAGTGTTGCTGATAAATGTCTTTCGCTTTGCATAGTAGAGTTTTAACCTGCACTTACAGATGTAGCGACCAACTATAGTTACTGACAGTGGTTTTATGAAGTGCTCCTGAGCCCATGTGGTGATATCCTTTACACACTGACGTCGGTTTTTGATGCAGTACCGCCTGAAGGATCAAAAGTCCGTAATATCATCGCTGGGAGAGTGGCCGTGCGCAACCCGAGGGTCTATGGTTCAATCCCCACCTAGTACCAACCTCGTCACGTCCGTTGTGTCCTGAGCAAGACACTTCACCCTTGCTCCTGATGGGTGCTGGTTAGCGCCTTGCATGGCAGCTCCCTCCATCAGTGTGTGAATGTGTGTGTGAATGGGTAAATGTGGAAGTAGTGTCAAAGCGCTTTGAGTACCTTGAAGGTAGAAAAGCGCTATACAAGTACAACCCATTTATCATTTTATTTATTTACGTGCAGTGATTTCTCCAGATTCTCTGAACCTTTTGATGATTTTACGGACCGAGGATGGTAAAATCACTAAATTCCTTGCAATAGCTCAGTGAGAAATTTTGTTTTTAAACTGTTCGACAATTTGCTTACAAATTGGTGACCCTCGCTCCATACTTGTTTTTGAATTACTTAGCATTTCAAGGAAGCTGTTTGTATACCCAATTAGCCTGTTCACCTGTGGGATGTTCCAAATAAGTGTTTAATGAGCATTCCTCAACTTTATCAGTATTTATTGCCACCTTTCCCAACTTCTTTGTCACGTGTTACTGGCATCAAATTCTAAAGTTAACGATTATTTGCAGCAAAAAAATAGTTTATCCGTTTGAACATCAAACATGTTGTCTTTGTAGCATATTCAACTGAATATGGGTTGAAATGATTTGCAAATCATTGTATTCCGTTTATATTTACATCTAACACAATTTCCCAACTCATATTGAAACGGGGTTTGTACAAAGCAATTAGTTACCGGCTGCCACCTACTGATATGAAAGAGTATTACACAGTTACTCTGCGGAGCTCTGGTCAGTACAGACATTCAACAACGGCACAGCTTATATATCGCAATCATTTTCCATCTTGATATTTTGGCACTGGTTCTCCAATGAGAGCATCTTTTAGTCCAAAGAGACGTACTTTTAAAAAGGCTGAGGACTTAAATTACTTACCTCCAAGGTGACCTGCTGCTGAGCCATGGCTCTCTCCACCGTCTCGTACATCTGTGTGTTCTGAATGGCGAGACCACAGAAGACGGCGAAGGCCTCCATGAACTGTTCGTCGTTCCTGTTAAAGGTCTTGACGCCGCCTGACGCTTCGTCCGTCTTGTTGACCATTTGGCAGACACCTGCGAAAGAAACGTACGCTTCTTCAACTCCAAGTCTTTTCCTGCCGGACTTTGGCGCGGCCTACCTATGACCTTGTTTTTTTTGCCGTTTTTGATCGGTGTGCATAGCAAACTTTTGGTGGGTTGGCCTGACTGATGTTCGTCCTTGGAAAAACGAAAAACGGAACCTGTTGCTGTCGGGAACCAAAGGTAACGTGGGAAAAATGAAGACACGTACCGTCGGGGGGAAGCGTTGGTCTTTGGCCACGTCGGGGATGTTGAGAGGCTGCATGGTGTTTTTCACGTACTGAGCGTACATGTAGTTGGTCTGGTTCACGCACTCTCTAATGCGGCGAAACAAAAACAACACTGGAGATCAATTTTTTACTCAGAATATTCTCAATGTTCACATGTAAGGGTTGCGTAAAATGTGTAGGAAGGTCTTTGTCGTCTGTGGATTTTGTATTCAAAGTTCTTGGAAACATATACAAACCCTGTTTCCATATTATTTGGGAAATTGTGTTCGATGTAAATACAAACAGAATACAATGATTTGCAAATCCTTTTCAACCCATATTCAGTTGAATATGCTACAAAGACAACATATTTGATGTTCAAAATGATAATTTTTTTTTTTGCAAATAATCATTAACTTTAGAATTTGATACCAGCAACACGTGACAAAGAAGTTGGGAAAGGTGGCAATAAATATTGACAAAGTTGAGGAATGCTCATCAAACACTTATTCGGTACATCCCACAGGTGTGCAGGCTAATTGGGAACAGGTGGGTGCCATGATTGGGTATAAAAACAGCTTCCAAAAAAAAGCTAAGTCTTTCACAAGAAAGGATGGGGCGAGGTACACCCCTTTGTCCACAACTGCGTGAGCAAATAGTCAAACAGTTTAAGAACAACGTTTCTCAAAGTGCAATTGCAAGAAATGTAGGGATTTCAACATTTACAGTCCATAATATCATCAAAAGGTTCAGAGAATCTGGAGAAATCACTCCAAGTAAGCGGCATGGCCGGAAACCAACATTGAATGACCGTGACCTTCAATCCCTCGGACGGCACTGTATCAAAAACCGACATCAATCGCTAAAGGATACCACCACATGGGCTCTGGAACACTTCAGAAAACCACTGTCACTAAATACAGTTTGTCGCTACATCTGTAAGTGCAAGTTAAAGCTCTACTATGCAAAACGAAAGCCATTTATCAACAACATCCAGAAACGCCGCTGGCTTCTCTGGGCCTGACATCATCTAAGATGGACTGATGCAAAGTGGAAAAGTGTTCCGTGGTCGGACGAGTCCACATTTCAAATTGTTTTTGGAAATATTCGACATCGTGTCATCTGGACCAAAGGGGAAGCGAACCATCCAGACTGTTATCGACGCAAAGTTCAAAGGCCAGCATCCGTGATGGTATGGGGGTGCATTAGTGCCCAAGGCATGGGTAACTTACACATCTGTGAAGGCACCATTAATGCTGAAAGGTACATACAGGTTTTGGAACAACATATGCTGCCATCTAAGCACCATCTTTTTCATGGACGCTCCTGCTTATTTCAGCAAGACAATGCCAAGACACATTCAGCACGTGTTACAACAACGTGGCTTCGTAAAAAAAGAGTACGGCTACTTTCCTGGCCCGCATGCAGTCCAAACCTGTCTACTAATGGAAGATTTGTGGCGCATTATGAAGCGTAAAATACGACAGCGGAGACCCTGGACTGTTGAACGACTGAAGCTCTACATAAAACAAGAATGGGAAAGAATTCCACTTTCAAAGCTTCAACAATTAGTTTCCTCAGTTCCCAAAGGTTTATTGAGTGTTGTTAAAAGAAAAGGTGATGTAACACAGTGGTGAACATGCCCTTTCCCAACTACTTTGGCACGTGTTGCAGCCATGAAATTCTAAGTTAATTATTATTTGCAAAAAAAATAATAAAGTTTATGAGTTTGAACATCAAATATCTTGTCTTTGTTGTGCATTCAATTAAATATGGGTTGAAAAGTACTTGAAAATCATTGTATTCAGTTTATATTTACATCTAACACAATTTCACAACTCATATGGAAACGGGGTTTGTACTATTATTCATTTAAAACATATTTTAATTAATAATTTACATTTAATAATACATTTTTCATCGTAATACTGGCTTGTCACAAAACATGACAGTACATATTTTTTCATATTATGACTTTTTGAAAATTAATGCATTAGATTCAAATAAATACATGAATTCAATATATAAATTAAATGTAAAGACGCGTCCTTATTACAAAACCCAAAACCAGTGAAGTTGGCACGTTGTGTAAATAGTAAATAAAAACAGAATACAATGATTTGCAAATCCTTTTCAACTTATATTCAATTGAATAGACTTCAAAGACAAGATACTTAAAGTTCGAACTGAGAAATTTTTTGTTGTTGTTGCAAATAATCCTTAAGTTAGAATTTAATAGCAGCCACACATTGCAAATAAGTTGTCACAGGGGCATTTTTACCACTGTGTTACATGGCCTTTCCTTTTAACAACACTGAGTAAACGTTTGGGAACTGAGGAGACCAATTTTTTAAGCTTTTCAGATGGAATTATTTCCCATTCTTGCTTGATGTACAGCTCAAGTTGTTCAACAGTCCAGGTCTCCGTTGTGGTATTTTAGGCTTCATAATGCGCCTCACATTTTCAATGGGGGACAGGTCTGGACTACCGGCAGGCCAGTCTTGTACCCGCACTCTTTTACGACAAAGCCACGCTGTTGTAACACGTGGCTTGGCTTTGTCTTGAAATAAACAGGGGCGTCCATGAAAAAACCTGTATGTACCTTTCAGCATTTATGGTGCCCCATGCCTTGGGCACTTATACACCCCCATACCATCACAGATGCTGGCTTTTGAACTTTGCACCTATAACAGTCCGGATGGTTCTTTTCCTCTTTGGTCTGGAGAACACGACGTCCACAGCTTCCAGAAACAATTTGAAATCTTGACTTTTCAGACCACTTTGCATTTGTCCATCTTAGATGAGCTCAGGCCCAGCGGCCTTTCTGGGTATTGTTGATAAATGGCTTTGGCTTTGCATAGTAGAGTTTTAACTTGCACTTACAGATGTAGCAACCAACTGTAGTTACTGACAGTGGTTTTCTGAAGTGTTCCTGAGCCCATGTGGTGATGATATCCTTTACACACCGATGTCTATTTTTGATGCAGTAATGCCTGAGGGATCGAAGGTCCGTAATCTCATCGCTTACATGCAGTGATTTCTCCAAATTCTCTGAACCTTTTGATGATATTACGGACCATACATGGGGAAATCCCTTAATTCCTTGCAATAGCTCGTTAAGAATTGTTCTTAAACTGTTCCACAAACTGCTTACGCATTTGTTCACAAAGTGGTGACCTTCGCCCCGTCCTTGTTTGTAAATGACTGAACATTTCATTTCATGGAAGCTGGTTTTATACCCAATCATGGCACCCACCAGGTCCCAATTAGCCTGTTCACCTGCGGGATGTTCCAAATAAGTGTTTGATGAGCATTCGTCAACTTTCCATCCATCCATTTTCTACCGCTTATTCCCTTTCGGGGTCGCGGGGGGCGCTGGCGCCTATCTCAGCTACAATCGGGCGGAAGGCGGGGTACACCCTGGACAAGTCGCCACCTCATCGCAAGGCCAACACAGATAGACAGACAACATTCACACTCACATTCACACACTAGGGCCAATTTTAGTGTTGCCAATCAACCTATCCCCAGGTGCATGTCTTTGGAAGTGGGAGGAAGCCGGAGTACCCGGAGGGAACCCACGCATTCACGGGGAGAACATGCAAACTCCACACAGAAAGATTCCGAGCCTGGATTTGAACCCAGGACTGCAGGAACTTCGTATTGTGAGGCAGACGCACTAACCCCTCTGCCACCGTGAAGCCTTCGTCAACTTCGTCAACTTTATCAGTCTTTTTTCCCACTTGTGCCAGCTTAAAAAGTATTTGCAAATCATTGAATTCTGTTTTTATGTACCGTTTACACAACGTGCCAACTTCACTGGTTTGGGGGGTTTGTATATCCGTTTGTATTTTGGCAATGTAACTTTTTCACCCTGTTATTACGACTAGATGAAAGAAACAGCACTGAGATTTCCAGTCTCGTAAACAACATCAGAATGAATAAAGCTTTGCCCTCAAGGTTTCGTCCTACCTTTTGGGAGCATTAAGAACTTGACCTAGCTCCTCGTAGTCCATGTGAAAGACGCTGGAAAAAGGGTTCTGCAACGGGGAAGAAAAAAAAAAAAAAAACATTTTTAGAACATTCCACTTCGTCTTTGAGCAATCTGCAGTCCTTTTGAGGGCATGTTTTGTTTCAAAGTGCACTTATGACCTGCCACAAAAGAGATCCCTTTCCCAACTTTTAAGAGGATGTTAAAGATAAACAAATGTTTCAGTCATAAAAAAAAGAGTAGTTCAAGGAGACAATGTTTAGACAAGGCTGAGAGGGATGTTACTGCCAACGGTTCTGGTTCCTCCGAGGACACGAACGTCCTAAAAATACATCACGTGTCGCCATACTTCCAACGGAAACATTAGGGCAGGGGTCACCAACCCTTTTGAAACCAAGAGCTACTTCTTGGGTACTGATTAATGCGAAGGGCTACCAGTTTGATACAATTGCCAGAAGTAGCCAATTTGCTCAATTTACCTTTAATAAATAAATCTATATATATTTTTAAAAAATGGGTATTTCTGTCTGTCATTCCGTCGTACATTGTTTTTCCTTTTACGGATGTTTTTTTATAGAGAATAAATGATGGAAAAAACACTTAATTGAACGGTTTAAAAGAGGAGAAAACAGGAAAAAATGAAAATTACATTTTGAAACATAGTTTATCTTCAATTTTGATTTTTTAAAATTCAAAATTCAACCGAAAAAAAAGAAGAGAAAAACTAGCTAATTCGAGTCTTTTTGAAAAAATTAAAAAAAAAAAATTTATGGAACATCATTAGTAATTTTTCCTGATTAAGATTAATTTTAGAATTTTGATGACATTTTTTAAATAGGTTAAAATCCAATCTGCACTTTGTTAGAATATATAACAAATTGGACCAAGCTATATTTCTAACAAACACAAATCAGTATTTCTTCTAGATTTTCCAGAACAAAAATTTTAAAAGAAATTCAAAAGACTTTGAAATAGGATTTAAATTTGATTCTACAGATTTTCTAGATTTGCCAGAATATTTTTTTTTTATTTTAATCATAATAAGTTTGAAGAAATATTTCACAAATATTCTTTGTCGAAAAAACAGAAGCTAAAATGAAGAATTAAATTAAAATGTATTTATTATTCTTTACAATAAAAAAAATAAATTTACTTGAACATTGATTTAAATTGTCAGGAAAGAAGAGGGGGGAAAAAATAAATTATATATACATATACATATATATATATATACATATATATATATATATATATATATATATATATATATATATATATATATATATATATATATATATATGTGTGTGTATATATATATATATATACATATATATATATATATATATATATATATAGCGCTTTTCTCTAGTGACTCAAAGCGCTTTACATAGTGAAACCCAATATCTAAGTTACATTCAAACCAGTGTGGGTGGCACTGGGAGCAGGTGGGTAAAGTGTCTTGCCCAAGGGCATAACGGCAGTGACTTGGATGGCGGACGCGGGAATCGAACCTGCAACCCTCAAGTTGCTGGCACGGCTACTCTACCAACCGTGCTATGGAAGGAATGTAAAAGATAAAAAGGTATATGTGTTAAAAAATCCTAAAATCATATTTAAGGTTGTATTTTTTCTCTAAAATTGTCTTTCTGAAAGTTATAAGAAGCAAAGTGAAAAAATTAATGAATTTACTTAAACAAGTGAAGACCAAGTCTTTAAAATATTTTTCTTGGATTTTCAAATTCTACTTGAGTTTTGTCGCTCTTAGAATTCAAAATGTCGAGCAAAGCGAGACCAGCTTGCTAGTAAATAAAAACAATTTAAAAATAGAGGCAGCTCACTGGTAAGTGCTGCTATTTGAGCTATTTTTAGAACAGGCCAGTGGGCGACTCATCTGGTCCTTACGGGCTACCTGGTGCCCGCGGGCACCACATTGGTGACCCCTGCATCAGGGTATGTTATAAAACCGCACTTTTGACCCAAAGAATACACAGACAACTTCATACAATACTCCTAGAACGTAATTACGTAACTAGGTATGTACGTAACACGTTTGAGTGTTGTTCGCTAATATTAGCGATTTGGCTAGTTAGCGTTAGCTATCATTAAATGTATATTTTATCATAACGACAACATGACTAGAAATTGTTTGTTTCTTCTCTTACTTCCAGATGTGGAATGGAATGGGCAGCGGTCAATATAAGTAAAGCTATTTATGACACTGTGGAAAATAGTACATCATGTTAGCATCGAAGCTAAATCTATTTTCTATTTTTTACTTCTCCAGAGTCCACATTTTCCATCTAATTCAAACTGTTCGAATTTCAAACTGTTTAACCTATTTGGGAATCGCGAACTTTCCCTTGACTAATTCCATAAAAAAATTCCAGATTTCCCAGAATTCCAGGTTTTCATCATCCAAAATTAATTGGCCCTGTGTCAAACGTTCACCATTTCCACATTTTTCAACATATTCAAACCATTCCACCTTCAACACACTCCACCATTCTGGAAATTCAAACTATCTTTTTGCCAAGTTCCAAAAAAAATCACAGGATTTTTCAGAATTCCTGTTTTTCCAACGCTCTATTTCCAGCCTTTTTCTGGCGATGACTCCTTACACATGTTTCAAGGCATTTCAACCGTTCCACCATCCAAACATTCCTCTTAATCAGGACAAAAGAAAGGTGTTTTTTGAATGGAAAATTCCCAGTTTTCCTGAAATTCTTGGAATTCCTTAATACCATTTCTTAATTCAACATGTTACTACTTCAACGTTTCTCGACCAATTTGAAAAATGCCAACACCAACTCATTCAGAACATTGAAGTTTTTTAATTTTTTTCAAAAAATTCCCGCTTTTCCCGAAATTCCCATATTTCCATGAATGGGACATTTTTCAAAGTTCGACAATTCATCCATTTTTCATTCAATTCAAACCGTTCCAACTACAAAATAGACATTTTTCTACTGATTCAAACCATTCCACCTTCAACATATTTTACTTATCAAGCACATTCAAACTATCATTTCTCCAAGTTCAAAAAAATTACGGGAATTCCCAGAATTCCTGTTTATTCAAACCCTATTTCCACCCTTTTTTGTCGTGACTACTCCTTCCACAATTTTTAAAACACTTCAACCGGTTCCCGGTTTTCCCGAAATTCCTGGAAATCCGTGAAATTCCCATTGAAATGCAAGGGACATTTTTCAAAGCTCCACCATTTCCACATTTTTCAACAAATTCAAACCATTCCACCTTCAAAATATTCCACTCTTCCTGTAACATTCAAATTATCATTTTCCCAGGAATTCCCAGAATTCCCTTTTTTTCAAACCCTTTTTTGACTCCTTTTCTGGCGACTACTCCTTCCACATTTTTCAACCCACTTCAACCGTTCCACCATCAAAACATTTCTCTTAATCAGGACAAACAACTAAGTTGTTTTTTGAACTGGAAAAATTCCCGGTTTTTCCAAAATACGTGGAATTCCTTAATACTGTTTTTAAATTAAAAATGTTACTAATTCAACATTTCTTCACCGATTTGAAAAATCCCAACACCATCTAAACTCATTCAGAACATTTAAGTCTTTTAATATTTTCCCCAAAAATACTGCTTTTCCCGAAATTCCCAAATTTCCACAAAATTCCCATTGAAATGAATGGGACATTTTTCAAAATTCCAACATTTCCACCTTTGTAAACCGATTCAAACCGTTCCACCTTCTACATACTCCACTCATCCTGGACCTCCAAACTATCACATTTCCAAATAAAAAAAAATTCCAGGAATTCCCAGAATTCCCGTTCTTTCTAAACCCTTTTTGACCCTTTTTTCTGTTGACTACTACCCACAATTTTCACAAAAAACTAACTCAAAAATATTTTGCCTGTTAAAAATTGTGTGCTTCCCTTCTACAATTAAAAAAAATTCCCGGATTTCCAAGAATTCTTATTTTACAGGGACATTTTCCCCATTCAAAATGAATTGTCCATTTTTTAAACTTCCACAATTCCCACATTTTTCGACCTATACCACCATCAACACATTCCACTCATCCTGGACAATCAAACTATAATTGTTCCTAGTTAAAAAAAATTCCGGGAATTCCACATTTTTCAGCCCACGTCAACCCACTTTAACTGTTCCACCGTCAAGACATTCCTCTTAATCAGGATAAAAAACACAAAGTTGTTTTTTTTACCGGAAAAATTTCTGATTTTGCCAAAATTCCCAAAATTTCTTAATACCATTTCCCAATTAAAAATGTTAGTAGTTCAACATAATTCGACCGATTTAAAAAATCACAACACCAACCATTCAAGAAAACATTCAAGTCTTTTAATATTTTCCCAGAAAATCCCGTTTTCCCCGAAATTCCCAAATTTCGATGAAATTCCCATTGAAATGAATGGGACATTTTGGGACGGCGTGGCGCAGTGGGAGAGTGGCCGTGCGCAACCCGAGGGTCACTGGTTCAAATCCCACCTAGTACCAACCTCGTCACGTCCGTTGTGTCCTGAGCAAGACACTTCACCCTTGCTCCTGATGGGTGCTGGTTGGCGCCTTGCATGGCAGCTCCCTCCATCAGTGTGTGAATGTGTGTGTGAATGGGTAAATGTGGAAGTAGTGTCAAAGCGCTTTGAGTACCTTGAAGGTAGAAAAGCGCTATACAAGTACAACCCATTTATCATTTATTTCCATATTTTTCAACCTATTCAAAGCAGTCCACCTTCAACCAATTCCACTCATCTTAGACATTCAAACTATCAATTTTCCAAGTTCAAAAAAATTCCAAGAATTCCCAGAATTCCCATTTTTCAAACCATTTTTTGATTCCTTTTTCTGGAGACTACTCCTTCCACATTTTTCAACCCACTTCAACCGTTCCACCGCCAAAACATTCTCTTAATCAGGACAAAAAACTAAGTTGTTTTTTGAACTGGAAAAAATCCTGGTTTTCCCGAAATCCCTGGAATTTGAATTTGAAAAATTAGATTAGAAAAATTATATAACCAACCCTTTCAACGCATTCAAAACATTCAAGTCTTTTAACATTTTCTAAAAAAATTACGGCTGTTCCCGAAATTCCCATGAAATTCCGAATTAAATAAATGGGAGATTTTTAAAAGTTACACAATTTCAAGATTTTTCATGCGATTCAAACCGTTCCAACTCCAAAATATTCAGCTTGTTAAAAATTGTGTGCTTCACTTCACCAATTTAAAACAAATACCGGATTTCCAAGAATTCCTAGTTTTCAGGGAAATTTTCCTCATTCAAAATTAATTGTCCATTTTTTTAAACTCCCACAATTCCCACATTTTTCAACCTATTCAAACTATTACACCATCAACACATTCCACTCATCCTGGATAATCAAACTATAATTTTTTATAGTTAAAAAAAAAATTCCGGGAATTCCAATATTTTTAAACCCACTTTCAACCGTTCTACCGTCAAAACATTCCTCTTAATCAGGATAAAAAAATGACGTTTTATTTTTTTTACTGGAAAAATTCACGGTTTTCCCGAAATTCCTTAATACCATTTTTCAAATAAAAAATTTACTACTTCAACATTTCTTGACCAAATTGAAAAATCCCAACACCAACCATTCAAGAAAACATTCAAGTCTTGTAAACTTTTTCTAAAAAAATCACGCTTTTCCCGAAATTCCCAAATTTCCAAGAAATTCTCATTGAAATGAATGGGACATTTTTCAAACTTCCAACATTTCCACCTTTTTCAACCGATTCAAACCATTCCACCCTCTACATACTCCACTCATCCTGGACCTCCAAACTATCAATTTTCCAAATAAAAAAAAATGCAGGAATTCCCACAATTCCTGTTCTTTCCAAACCCTTTTCGACACTTTTTTCTGTTGACTACTCACTTCAACCCACTTCAATCGTTCCACCGTCAAAACATTCTTCTTAATCTTAATTGAACAGGAAAAATTCCCGGTTTTCCCAAAATTATTGGAATTCATTAATACCATTTCTCAATTAAAAATGTTACTACCAATTTGAAAACTCCCAACACCAACTCATTGAGAAAATTCAAGTCTTTTAACATTTTCCCCAAAAATACAGCTTAACCCGAAAATTCCATGAAATTCCCATTGAAAAGAATAGGACATTTTTCAAAGTTCCACGATTCCCACATTTTTCATCTGATTCAAACCTTTCCAACTCCAAAATATTTAACCTGTTCAAAACTGTATGCTTTCCTTCAACAAGTTAAAAAACATACTGGATTTCCAAGAATGACCAGTTTTCAGGGACATTTTCCCCATTCGAAATGATTGGCCATTTTTCAAACTTTCACCATTTCCACATTTTTCAACCTATTCAAACCAGTCCACCTTCAACCAATTCCACTCATCCTGCAGATTCAAACTATCTATTTTCCAAATTTAAAAAAATTCCAGGAATTCCAGGAATTCCCAGAATTCCCGCTTTTCAAACCCTTTATTGACTCTTTTTTTCTGGCGACTACTCCTTCCACATTTTTCAATCCACTCCAGCCAGTCCACCGTCAAGACATTCCTCTTAATCAGGACAATAAACAACGTTGTTTTTTTTAACTGGAAAAATTCCCAGTTTTCCCGAGATTCCTGGAATTACTTAATACTGTTTCTCAATTAAAAATGTTACTACTTCAACATTTCTCGACCGATTTGAAAAATCCCATCACCAACTCATTGAGAAAATTCAAGTCTTTTAACATTTTCCCCAAAAATACAGCTTAACCCGAAAATTCCATGAAATTCCCATTGAAAAGAATAGGACATTTTTCAAAGTTCCACGATTCCCACATTTTTCATCTGATTCAAACCTTTCCAACTCCAAAATATTTAACCTGTTCAAAACTGTATGCTTTCCTTCAACAAGTTAAAAAACATACTGGATTTCCAAGAATGACCAGTTTTCAGGGACATTTTCCCCATTCGAAATGATTGGCCATTTTTCAAACTTTCACCATTTCCACATTTTTCAACCTATTCAAACCAGTCCACCTTCAACCAATTCCACTCATCCTGCAGATTCAAACTATCTATTTTCCAAATTTAAAAAAATTCCAGGAATTCCAGGAATTCCCAGAATTCCCGCTTTTCAAACCCTTTATTGACTCTTTTTTTCTGGCGACTACTCCTTCCACATTTTTCAATCCACTCCAGCCAGTCCACCGTCAAGACATTCCTCTTAATCAGGACAATAAACAACGTTGTTTTTTTTAACTGGAAAAATTCCCAGTTTTCCCGAGATTCCTGGAATTACTTAATACTGTTTCTCAATTAAAAATGTTACTACTTCAACATTTCTCGACCGATTTGAAAAATCCCATCACCAACCATCTAATTGAGAAAATTCAAGTCTTGAAAAATCCCGCTTTTCCAGAAATTCCTAAATTTCCATGAAATTTCCATTGAAATGAATGGGACATTTTTCAAAGTTCCACAACTCACACATTTTTCATCCGATCCAAACCGTTCCAACTCCAAAATATTCAGCCTGTTCAAAATTGTGTGCTTTCCTTCAATAAGTAAAATAAAGTTCCCGGTTTTCCCCAAATTCCGGGAATTCTTTAATACTGTTTCTTAATTAAAACATTTCTCGACCGATTTGAAAAATTTTAACGCCAACCATTTCAACTCCTCCAGAACATTCAAGTCTTTAAACATATTTCAAAAAACTTCTCGCTTTTCCCGAAATTCCCGTTGAAATTAAGTTCCACAATTCACACATTTTTGTATCCGATTCAAACAGTTCCAACTCCAAAATATTCAGCCTGTTCAAAATTGTGTGCTTTCCTTCATCCCTCCATCCATCCATCCATCTTCTTCCGCTTATCCGAGGTCGGATTGCGGGGGCAGCAGCCTAAGCAGGGAACCCCAAACTTCCCTCTCCCCAGCCACTTCGTCCAGCTCTTCCAGGGGGATCCCGAGGCATTCCCAGGCCAGCCGGGAGACATAGTCTTCCCAACGTGTCCTGGGTCTTCCCCGTGGCCTCCTACTGGTTGGACGTGCCCTAAACACCTCCCTCGGGAGGCGTTCAGATGGCATCCTGACCAGATGCCCGAACCACCTCATCTGACTCTTCTCGATGTGAAAGAGCAGCGGCTTTACTTTGAGTTCCTCCCGGATAGCATAGCTTCTCACCCTATCTCTAAGGGAGAGCCCCTCCACACGGCGGAGGAAACTCATTTCGGCCGCTTGTACCCGTGATCTTATCCTTTCGGTCATGACCCAAAGCTCATGACCATAGGTGAGAATGGGATTGTAGATCGACTGGTAAATTGAGAGCTTTGCCTTCCGGCTCAGCTCCTTCTTCACCACAACGGATCGATACAACGTCCGCATTACTGAGGACGCCGCACCAATCCGCCTGTCGATCTCACGATCCACTCTTCCCCCACTCGTGAACAAGACTCGTAGGCACTTGAACTTCTCCACTTAGGGCAGGGTCTCCTCCCCAACCCTGAGATGGCGCTCCACCCTTTTCCAAGAGAGAACTATGGACTCGGACTTGGAGGTGCTGATTCTCATTCCGGTCGCTTCACACTCGGCTGCGAACCGATCCAGTGAGAGCTGAAGATCCCGGCCAGATGAAGCCATCAGGACCACATCATCTGCAAAAAGCAGAGACCTAACCCCGCGGCCACAAAACCGGATCCCCTCAATGCCTTAACTGCGGATAGAAATTCTGTCCATAAAAGTTATGAACAGAATCGGTGACAAAGGGCAGCCTTGGCGGAGTCCAACCCTCACTGGAAACGTGTCCGATGTACTGCCAGCAATGCGGACCAAGCTCTGAAACTGATCATACAGGGAGCGGACCGCCACAATAAGACAGTCCGATACCCCGTACTCTCTGAACACTCCCCACAGGATTTCCCGAGGGACACGGTCGAATGCCTTCTCCAAGTCCACAAAGCACATGTAGACTGGTTGGGCAAACTCCCATGCGCCCTCACGAACCCTGCAGAGAGTTTAGAGCTGGTCCTCAGTTCCACGACCAGGACGAAAACCGCAATGTTCCTGCTGAATCCGAGGTTCGACTATGCGGCGTAGCCTCCTCTCTAGTACACCTGAATAAACCTTACCGGGAAGGCTGAGGAGTGTGATCCCACGATAGTTGGACACACCCTTTCCTTCAACGAGTTAAAAAAAAAAAATCCTGGATTTCCAAGAATTCCCAGTTTTCAGGGACATTTTCCCCATTCAAAGTGAATTGTCCATTTTTTTAACTTCTACAACTCCCACATTTTTCAACCTATTCACACTATTCCAACATCAACACACTCCACTCATCAAACTAAGACTTTCCCAAGTTCCAAACCAATTTTTCTGGAAATTCAAATTATTTCAACAATCAAACCGTTCCAACATTCAAAATGTTCTTATATTCATACTACATTCTGTCAGCATTTCAGTTCAACTTCAGCATTGAAGCATCCACACTCAATTCCTCCAGGAATTACCTCATCTATTTGGCTATTTATTTGAATCTGAGCAGCACTCCCCAACTCACCTTAATCATTGCCGTACTGAACTGAGGGCTGTAATCCCAGTCCAGCCTATTTATAGCCCATTTCCGAGAGGGCGCTATTGAGCACTCGCATAAAGCCTTGTTGGAACAAGTGGAATCAAACACATACAATAACCTGTTACAATAAATACCAATCATTTATTTTTCTCGGACCGGCAAAACTGTAAGCGTCAATATATACCTTGATGGTGCAGAAAAAATACCTTTTTTTTTTTTTAACCGATTTCCGAACTCTAAATGGGTGAAATTTGGCGAATTAAACGCCTTTCTGTTTATTGCTCTGGTGGCGATGACGTCAGAACGTGACGTCACCGAGGTAATACACCCGCCATTTTCATTTTCTACACATTGCAAACATTGGGTCTCAACTCTGTTATTTTCCGTTTTTTCGACTATTTTTTGGAACCTTGGAGACATCATGCCTCGTCGGTGTGTTGTCGGAGGGTGTAACAACACTAACAGGGAGGGATTCAAGTTGCACCGAAGATGCGAAAGTGTCTGCCGCCAGACCCCCATTGAATGTGCTGTAGTGTCTTCACATTTGACCGGCGATGACAGACATGACACAGAGATGTATGGATAACCTGCAGATGCATTTGCAACGATACGAAATCACAAAGGTGAGTTTTGTTGTTGACTTATGTGCTAATCAGACATATTTGGTCGCGCCGTGACTGCCAGCTAATCGATGCTAACATGCTATTTACCGGCAGTGCTGAAGCAGACATGGCACAGAGATGTATGGATAACCTGCAGGTGTATTTGCAACTATATTATGTTTCCTTCCACCCACATTTAATGCGAAAAAAACACTTACCAATCGACGGATTTAAGTTGCTCCATTATAACAAAATGCAAAAGTCCTGATCATTTGGTCCACATATTTTACCGGCGATGCTAACGCAGCTATTCGGCCATGCTATGGCTATGAATAGCGTCAATAGCTATTCGCTCAATAGCTTCAGTTTCTTCTTCAATACTTTCATACTCCAACCATCTGTTTCAATACATGCGTAATCTTAAGGTGCTGAAATCCGAGTCTGAATCCGAGCTAATGACACTATATCTTGCTGTGGTATTCCCATTGTTTGTTTACATTGGCAGCACTGTATGAGAAAATAAGGTACTTTAAAGCTTTATTTAGGGATATTCGGGGACCGGTAACATTTTGAAAAAAACTTCAAAAAATACAACAAGCCACTGGGAACTGATTTTTATAGTTTTTAACCCTTTTGAAAATGTGATAATGTTCCCCCTTTAAAGAAAAACATTTTCTCTTAATATTACGATTTAGTGAAAACTAAACTATTTAACGCCGTAAAATTCTAACTTTTGGCTGGTAAACATTGCAACATTTTTCTTCCCAAAAATGTTTAAATGAAGATTTTTTTTTTCTCAGATGATTGTATGCTTTTTTTAAATCTTATAACAGGAAGAATTTTGCAGCCAATTACTTTTTTCTAATACAATGATTATTTTCTATTATGATTTATTTGTTTCAGACGTACACTTAGACATGGTTTTACCTTATCACAATTAAAAATGTTCAAAAAGGAGCAGAAAAAAGAAAAGTGTGTATTTATTCGTACCGCTTTTACCTTAATGAATTCCTGGCTATAGATGAATAACTTATTGAATGTAACGTACAAACCCCAAAACCAGGAAATTTGGTACGTTGTGTCAAAGGTAAATAAAAAATATACAATAATTTGCAAATCCCTTTCAACCTATATTCAATTGAATAGACTGCAAAGACAAGATAGTTAACGTTAAAACTGAACAACTTTGTCATTTTTTGCAAATATTAGCTCATTTGGAATTTGATGCCTGCAACATGTTTCAAAAAAGCTGGCACAAATGGCAAAAAAGACTGAGAAAGTTGAGGAATGCTCATAAAACACTTGTTTGGAACATCCCAAAGGTGAACAGGCTAATTGGTAACAGGTGGATGCCATGATTTGGTATAAAAGCAGCTTCCATGAAATACTCAGTCATTCACAAACAAGGATGGAGCGAGGGTCACCACTCTGTGAACAAATGTGTGAGCAAATTGTCCAACAGTTAAAGAATAACATTTCTCAACGAGCTATTGCAAGGAATTTACAGATTTCACCATCTAAGGTCTATATTATCATTAAATGGTTCAGAGAATCTGGAGAAACGCCAAAAACCAACATTGAATGCCAATTGAGTGACCTTCGATCCCTCAGGCGGTACTGCATAAAAAAGCAACATCAGTGTGTAAAGGATATCACAACATGGGCTCAGGAACAATTCCGAAATACACTGTCAGTAACTAAAGTTTGTCGCTACATCTGTAAGTGCAAGTTAAAACTCTACTATGCAAAGCAAAATACATTTATCAACAACACCCAGAAGCGCCGCCGGCTTCGCTGGGCCCGAGCTCTTCTAAGAAGGACTACTTTCAAGTGGAAAAGTGTTCTGTGGTTTGGCGAGTCCACATTTCAAATTGTTTTTGGAAACTGCGGACGCTTTGTCCTCCGGACCAAAGAGGAAAAAGAACCATCCGGATTGTTATAGGTGCAAAGTTCAAAAGCCAGCATCTGTGATGGTATGGGGGTGTATTAGTGACCAAGCCATGGGTAACTTACACATTTGTCAAGGCCTCATTAATGCTGAAAGGTGCATACAAGTTTTGGTGCAAATTAGGTTGCCATCCAAGCAATGTTATCATGGACGCCCCTGCTTATTTCAGCAAGACAATGCCAAGCCACATGTTACATCGGTGTGTCTTCATAGTAAAAGAATGCAGGTACTAGACTGGTCTGCCTTTAGTCCAGACCTGTCTCCTATTGGAAATGTGTGGTGCAATATGAAGCTAAAAATACCACAACGGACTGTTGAACAACTTAAGCTGTACATCAAGCAAGAATGGGAAAGAATTCCACCTGAAACGCTTCAAAAATTGCTTTCCTCAGTTCCCAAACGTTTACTGAGTGTTGTTAAAAGGAAAGGCCATGTAACACAGTGGTAAAAATGCCCCTGTCCTAAGTTTTTTGCAATGTGTTGCTGCTATTACATTCTAAGTGAATGATTATTTGAAAAAAATATGTTTTTCAGTTTGAACATTAAATATCTTGTCTTTGCAGTCTATTCAATTGAATATAAGTTGAAAAGCATTCGCAAATCATTGTATTCAGTTTTTATTTACCATTTACACAACGTGCCAACTTCACTGGCATAGTCTTTGTCATTATTGTAGAGTTGTTATTGTTCAAGTTCAATCTTTGTGATCTGGATCTTTTATTTCCTTGTAGTCCAGATGATGTCATCTTCAGTATTTGCCCACTTCCTGATGTTTTTACCATCAAGAATTTTGGCTTCTTCTGTTTCCCTATTTCACTTTAGACACGGCAGTCGGTGCCTAACATTTTCCCCTGCTGCCTCAACTCGCCTTGGCAACGTGATATGACTTTTTTAAAACCAGGGTGTCAAACTCAATTTAGCTCAGGTGCTGCTTCCACAGCCAGGGCTCGGGAACCAGTCCTCTCGAGAGGGGTTGGACTCTCTTCCATTCTGGCGTTGCACGCAGTGAGAGGCGACGGATTGGGGTGGCAATTCTTGTTGACCCTCAGCACGGAGCCTGTACGTTGGAGTTCAACCCGGTGGACGAGAGGGAAGACTCCCTCCGGTGGACGGGTTCGGACTGTTGTTTGTGCTTACGCACCAAACAGCAGTTCAGAATACCCACCCTTATTGGATTCCCTTGAGCAAGTACTGGAGAGTGCTTCCTCAGGTGATTCCCTCGTTCTTCTGGGTGACTTCAACGATCATAGAAAAGCCTGGAGAGGCAGGATTGGTAAAAAACGGTTGCCCGGATCTGAATCCGAGTGGTGTTTTGTTATTGGACTTTTAGTGCTTGTCACAGATTGTTTAAAACAAACACCATGTCCAAACATAAGGGTGTTCATATGTGCACTTGGCATCAGGACGCCCTTGGCTGCAGTTCGATGATCGACTTTGTAGTTGTGTCATTAGATTTGCGGCCTCATGTTTTGGACACTTAGGTGAAGAGAGGGGCAGAGATTTCTACCGATCACCACCTGGTGGTGAGTTGGCTCCGATGATGGGAAAGGATGCCGGTCAGACCTGGCACGCCCACACGCATTTTGAGGGTCTGCTGGGAACGTCCAGCAGTGTCTCCTGTCAGAGAGAGTTTCAATTCCTACCTCCGGAAGAACATGTCACGACGGAGGCACTGGATATTTAGTCCGAGGGGACCATGTTCCGTACCTCTATTGTCGAAGCGGCCAATCGGCGCTGTGGTCACAAAGTGGTTGGCGTTTGTTGTGGCGGTAATCTCAGAACCCGCTGGAGGGATGCCGTCAAACTGACGAAGGCGTCCTATCGGGTCCTTTTGGCTCATGGGACCCCGGAGACAGGCCAAGCCACGAGCGGCTTTGGCACTCTCACAGACAAAAACTCAGACATGGCAGGAGTTCGGGGAAGCCATGGAAAACGACTTCCGATCGGCTTCGAAGCAATTCTGGACTACCATCCACCGCCTCAGGAGGGGGAAGCAGTGTACTGTCAACACCATGTATGGTGGGGATGTTGTGCTGCTGCTCTCAACTCAGGACGCTGTGGATCGGTGGAGGGAATACCGGGATTAAGGAATAGCTCCTTAATCCTATCTACAGGTCTTCCTCTGAGGAAGCAGTACCTGGGGAATCTGTGGTGGGCTGTCCCATTTTTGGGGCTGAGGTTGCCGAGGTAGTTAAAAAGCTCCTCCCTGGCAAGGTCCCAGGAGTGGATGAGATCCCCCCGCAGTTCCTTAAGGCTCTGAATGTTGTAGGGCTGTCTTGGCTGACAAGGCTCTGCAGCCTTGCGTATACATCGGGGACGATGCCTCTTCGTTGGCAGACTGGGGTGAGGGTTCATCTCTTTAGGAAGGGGAACTAACTATCGTGGGATCACACTCCTCAGTCTTCCCAGTAAGGTCATTTCAGGTGTACAGGAAAGGAGGCTACGTTGGATAGTCGAACCTCAGACTCAGTAAGAACAGTGTGGTTTTCGTTCTGGAGCTCTATATTTTCAGCCAGGTTCTTGAGTGTGTATTGGAGTTTGACCAACCAATCTACATGTGCTTGGTGGACTTGGAGAAGGACTTTGACCGTGTCCCTTGAGAAGTCCAGTGGGGTTGTGCTCAGAGAGTATGGGGAATCGGACCATCTGATTGTTGCGGACCGCTCCCTGTATGATTAGTCCGCATTGTCGTCATTAAGTCGGATCAGTTTCCAGTGAAAGTTTGACACCACCAGGGCTGGCCTTTGTCACCAATTCTGTTCGGTTTGGTGACTGCAGGATTAGGTCTCTGCTTTTTGCAAACAATGTGGTCCTGCTGGCTTCATCTGGCCAGGATCTTCAGCCTTCACTGGATCGGCAGGGTTCTTGAGGGTGCATGGGAGTTTGCCCAACCAGTCTACATGTGCTTTGAGGACTTGGAGAAGGTATTCGACCGTGTCCCTCGGGAAGTCCTGTGGAGAGTGGTCAGAGAGTATTGGGTATCGGACTCTCTTAATGTGGCGGTCCGCTCCCTGTACGATCAGTGTCAGAGCTTGGTCCGCATTGCCGGCAGTAAGTCAGACAAGTTTCCAGTGAGGGTTGGACTACGCCAAGGCTGCCCTTTGTCACCGATTCTGTTCATAACTTTTATGGACAGAATTTCTAGGCGCAGTCAAGGCGTTGAGGGGTTCCGGTTTGGTGGCCGCGGGATTAGGTCTCTGCTTTTTGCAGATGATGTGGTCCTGATGGCTTCATCTAGCCGGGATCTTCAGCTCTCACTGGGTCGGTTCGCAGCAGAGTGTGAAGCGACTGGAATGAGAATTAGTACCTCGTAGTCCGAGTCCATGGTTCTCACCCGGAAAAGGTTGGAGTGCCATCTCCGGGTCGGGTAGGAGTGGAGGAGTTCAAGTACCTCGGAGTCTTGTTTCCGAGTGAGGGAAGAATGGGTCGTGAAATCGACAGGCGGATCGGTGCAACGTCTGCAGTGATGCAGACCCTGCATCGATTCATCGTGGTGAAGAAGGAGCTGAGCCGGAAGGCAAAGCTCTCAATTTACCGGTCGATCTACGTTCCCATCCTCACCTTTGGTTGTGACCCAAAGGACAGGATCACGGGTAAAAGCGGCCAAAATGAGTTTCCTCTGTCGGCTGGCGGGGCTCTCCCTTAGTGATAGGGTGAGAAGCTCTGTCATCTAGGAGGAGCTCAAAGTACAGCCGCTTCTCCTTCACATCGAGAAGAGCCAGATGAGGTGGTTAGACCATCTGGTCAGGATGCCCCCCGGATACCTCCCTGGAGAAGTGTTTAGGTCTCGTCCAACCGGTAGGAGGCCACGGGGAAGACCCAGAATACGTTGGAGAGACTATGTCTCTTGGCTTGCCAGAGAACGCCTTGGGAGGTGCTAGACAAAGTGGCTGGGGAGAGGGAAGTCTGGGCTTTTCTGCTTAGGCTGCTGCCCCCGTGACCCGACTTCGGATGGATGGATGTTACTTGGTAAAATGATGGTGTTTTGGGGGAGCCAGCTCCCTGCTGTTTTGCAATACACATTTTTTTTAAGGTACAAGCTGCATCACAGAATCAATTAAACTCCTATCCCAAGGTACTGTTGTGTGTTATGTCTGTGTTTTTCAACCTTTTTTGAGCCAAGGCACATTTTTTTCATTCAAAAAATCCTGAAGCACACCACTAGCATAAAACCTAAAAAAATTAAACTCAGCAGCCGATATTGACAGTAAAATGTGTTCTTGCAATTGTCGGATATACATTTAAGGCATAACCAAGCATGCATCAGTATAGCTTGTCTCAAAGTAGGTGTACTGTCACCACCTGTCACATCCCGCCAAGACTTATTTTGAGTTTTTTGCTGTTTTCCTGTGTGTAGTGTTTAAGTCATTATCTTGCGCTCCAATTTTGTTTTGTTTTTCCTGTTTTGTTGGTATTTTCCTGTTGCCGTTTCACGTCTTCCTTGAGCGCTATTCCCCGCACTTGCTTTTGTTTTCGCAATCCAGACTATTTAAGTTGTGCGGACACTTTCCTTCTATGTGGGGACATTGTTGATTGTCGTGTCATGCAAGGATAGACATTGCGGACGCCGTCTCTGCTCCACACGCTGTAAGTCTTTGCTGTCGTCCAGCATTTTGTGTTTTGTTTAATTTGCAGTCAGTTCAGTTTTAGTTTCGTTTTGCATAGCCATGCCTTAGCTTCAATGCCTTTTTCTGTGGTATAGCTCGGTTGGTAGAGTGGCCGTGCCAGCAACTTGAGGGTTCCAGGTTCGAATCCTACTTCCGCCATAGTCACTATCGTTGTGTCCTTGGGCAAGACACTTTACCCACCTGCTCCCAGTGCCACACACACTGGTTTAAGTATTACTTAGATATTGGGTTTCACTATGTAAAAGCGCTTTGAGTCACTAGAGAAAAGCGCTATATAAATATACTTCACTTGACTTCTTAGCGGCACTCACTTTATGTTTATTTTTGGTTTAAGCATGAGATACCTAGCACCTGCACGCTGCCTCCGGCTGTCGTCTGCATATTGTGATCACAACACAACGTGTTTCCGACATCTACAAAGCAATTAGCTACCTGCTGCCACCTACTGATATGGAAGAGTATTACACGGTTACTCTGCCGAGCTCTAGACAGCACAGCCACTCAAAGCACATTATTTACATATTATAATTACTTGTGTGCAAAAAATATTTTTAACCCAATAAAGTGAAATTACATAATCTCACACAGCACACCAGACCGTACGTCACGGCACAGTAGTGTGCCGCGGCACAGTGGTTGAAAAACACTGTGTTATGTAACACGTGCAACTGTTAGTCTTATAGTGTGCGTGCTAACCTGAGCGGAGTCATTGTCAGCAATGAAGACAGTACAGGCTTGAGCCATGATGAAGGACAGGATGGTTCCTGCAAACTTCCTGAGGAGAACCTCCACACTCTGTTGCTCCTCGAACAGAAGACTGGCCAACTCCAACAGAACCTGAACAAAACATTGAACAACTTCTCATTAGATGGCAACTCTTTGACAGTATTACCATTTTTGCCAACACCACTTGACATTTTCCCACTACCAAAATGGAGTAAAAACATGATGACATGAAATAACATCCATCCATTTTCTACCGCTTGTCCCTTTTAAGGCGACAGGGGGTGCTGGAGTCTATCTCAGCTGCATTCGGGCGGAAGGCGGGGTACTCCCTGGACAAGTCGCCACCTCATCACAGATAAAACAACAATTTTGTTTTAATAAATGCAAAAATAAGAATGTAACTAAATAATTTTGAAAGATGAACATAATAGCAAAACAAAATTAATTCAATATTTTTTTCCACTACAGGCGATAGCTTTTTGTCATAAACGCTGTGTGTGACTGACTTCTGACTTCCTTTAGAAGTATTGAAGGAATTTGTTTTTGTCAGGCTTGTCCCTGACAGTTTGGCCATGTCTTAGTTTTTCCTCTGCATTTGTCTTTGTTTTCTGTCTTTAGTTCTGTTTCCTGTTTGTCTCCCTGAGTGCTGTGTACCCTCAGCTGTGGCTGATTGGCACCAGGCCACACCTGGTGTCAATCAGCCAGGAACTATTTAGACCTGTTTTCTCCTCCAGTCAGTGCTGGATTATTGTCATGTGGTGTCGTGTCAATATAATTTCTACTTGTCGTTCCTACTGGTCGTGTCAATGCAGTGTAGCGGTAAGCTAAATTAGGTATTTGTTTGTAGCTTACTGTCTTTTGTTCCCTGCTTCCAGTTTGTTTGTTCATAGCCAAGTTTGTTATCCGCCTCGTGTGCGCCTTTTCTTTGTACCCTTTTGTTCGGTTTTGTTTTCTTACTCGATGCCTGCATCTTGAGGTTCGTCACCAACTAACCCTGACAGAATAATCCAGCTCTGACTGGAGGAGAAAAGAGGTCTAAATAGGAGCGGGCTGATTGATACCAGGTGTGGCCAGGTGCCAATCAGCCGCAGCTGAGGGGACACAGCACTCAGGGAGACAAACAGGAAACTGAACCAAAATAAGAGTGCTGGCAGGAACTAGAGACAGGAAATACTACACACACACAAAACTAAAACACAACCAAACTGTCAGGGGCAAGCCTGACAGTTTTCTTATCATTATTCCATAGCGCTGTCAAGAGATTAAAATATTTATTCTCGATTAATCACATTTTGTTTACAGTTAACTCAAACTGAACAGCAATTAATTGCAGATAAATGTACTTTTCCATCATTATTGTGTACTCTAGATAGACAATGTTCAGTTTTTTTTATACCGAGACTGACTGGACAATTGGTTAGTTTTAAAGAAATGTCTGTTTTTTAAACAGGTCAACACAAAATAGACATAAACACGTGTGGAGGGGGGCGTGGCCTGTGGGCCTGCAGCGAAGCAGGGTGTGCCAGGACAGGCCTGGAAATCAGCGACAGGTGCGTAGATGGCCCACCTGGGCCTGGTTATCTAATCACCCGTCGCTCTGTTATAAGCAGAAGATGAGATGAGAGACGGGGTGGAGTAGGAGTTAGAGCTGGAGGAGAGTTGGAGCCAGAGTGACAGTGACACAGACCTTGTGCTGAACATAAACCAGCATTAAACCCTAAAACCTGGGCTCTCATCTCGGTGATTAGTGGTCTGGAGAACCCACTGGGGGGCAACCTCCACACACACATTTTTAAAAAAGCAGACCGGCAGTCCAGAATTTGTAGTTTGTAGAAATACAGAATTTGTAATCCCGCTGTAGGATCACCAGCATTCAGAGGAGGAGGTTTAAATACCAGTTTCACACATCAATAAAACTAAATGTGGATTGATCATGGTTTGATTGTCAAAGATGTTTGGTAAAATAAACCGTGAGATCTTTTCTTGAATAAATGCCTCTGATATTCTGTACGTTACGTGTTGCGTGAAAAAATTCTATTGATTATTAAATTGTTATATTCAGCCGGATAAATATTCTGTAATTAAGGCCTATTAATCAGAGCATGATTTAAAAGAATTAAGGGTGTCAAAAAAATGAATGAATTGCTATTCATATTTGTAAGAATTCTTAATCAATTAAAAAAAGGAAAACATTTATTTATATCTATTTTTTTTTAATCTTTCGTGTCCAGCAAATTATATTATTGATGTATGATCGTTATATTTCTTCTCAGTAATATGGACATTTCACAGAGCTGTTTGTCCATTTTATGGAGGAATGTAGTTCATCATAGAACTGGCACCCAATGTTATTGAAAAAAAATTCATTTTGAATGAATGTATTCTTAATTGTATTGTTGCCTCCAAGAACTAATCAATCAATGTTTATTTATAGCCCTAAATCACAAGGGTCTCAAAGGGCTGCACAAGCCCCAACGACGTCCTCGGTTCAGAGCCCACGTAAGGGCAAGGAAAAACTCACAACCCAGTGGGATGTCAATGTGAATGACTGCGGCTTCATAGCTTACCGAAGTCGTACTAAAACATGGTGATGGATTTTTGAGCGCCGTGTGTAACGTTCTTTATTTTCAATGGAACATATAACATTTTGCTGTTGTTTACTTGAGTCGTATTGCAGTCCACACGTATCTCTTATGTGTGACTGCCATCTACTGGTCACACTTATCATTTCACCACGTACCAAATAATATAGCTTTGAGGTTGGTAAGCACAACCAAAATTAGTCCGTACATTAAAAGGATTTTAGGTGCGCCTTATAGTCCTTAAAATACGGTACTTTGATTAGTTTCAATCCGTTAACTGCAAAATAAATAACTTTTTTTGGTAATATTACAAATTTGTTTCTGTTAAACGATACGATTTAGACTTCTGAAAAACATAAAAATGTCATTCTTAAGCTTTTATTCCCTGAAATTGCACTTTTTAAAAAAATTATTATTATTTTTGCATTATATGATTAGTCAGTCGAGAGTTGCAACTTTTGTCCAAAATAACCTTTTTTGTAAGATTTCAAAGAATTTGTATCGAAAGATAAAATATGATCTTGTGTGGAATGTATTCTGGTCTCAATACGTCTCAATGACTAATCGAATTCAATCAAATATTGCCCAAAGATTGACAGCCCGGAAAACAATAAACTCCTTATTTAAATTTGCCACAAAATGTCCCCCTCAACTGATGTTTATGCAGGTAGAAATATCACAGATTACCTTACAAAACATATTTGGCATTCAAAGCATGATCGTAATGAAATACCTTTTTCGTTTTGTTACTGTAGCGATTGTGACGCGTAGCGCTTTTATTGTGAAGTCGGGCCTCTTGACACGATTTGAGGACGACAAGAATCCAGGATTGTAAATACTTCCTGCCTCGGTCCTTCCTTTATGTGGATCTTTTACCACATCTTACTGAAGCAGTTAGAGTAACAGTTTACATTTGATGTTATCAATGCACTCCACTGTAATCTAAACACGGAAGTGAAGCTCCGCCTCTCTGGATGCAAGCGCGACAGCAGGCGTTTTCTTCAATGATGTCGTCTCGCAGCGACCGAAGATGACATAGGGAGAACAACGACCAGATATTTCCACAATGTAATCTTTTGGTGCATTTCTGCTCGCTATTTTCCCGCTTGTCGCTCAACAGAAACTAGACGCAATTACATTTTTCGGCTCAAGGGTCAAAAGGGAGTCAACCCGCAAACACACGTCCAAAATATTGGCGCCGTTAAAGGAACTTCTAGATCAGTGGTTCTCAAATGGGGGTAGGCGTACCACTGGGGGTACTTGAAGGTATGCCAAGGGGTACGTGAGATTTTTCAAAAATATTCTAAAAATAGCCATACTTGCTAACCCTCCCAGGATTTTCCGGGAGAGTCCCGAAATTCAGCGCCTCTCCCGAAAACCTCCGGAAGAAATTTTCTCACGGAAATCTCCCAAAATTCACGACCCCTCCAGCTCTATGTGGACATGAGTGGGTACAGCCTGTTTTCACGTCCGCTTTCCTGTTATATAAACAGCTTGCCTGCCCAATCACGTTACAACATCTACGGATTTTAATTAAAAACTGCACACACAAGGAGACGAAGCAGAAGAACGAGGAAGTTACAGCCATGGCGACGCCGTCTGTAATAGAGTGATTCTATGTTGTCTGTTGCCATCTCCTGGTGAATGTTGGCTATAGCGTTATGGGGTTGCTTTTTGATTGGCCAACGATTTACGTGGTGTTGTGCACCTGACGGCAAGTGACTCTCGCCAGTATGCAAATGGCAGAACAAATGTTACTCAAATAGTGAAAGGTAAGTGTTGTTGTTGTTTTTTTTAATAACCAGCAAGCACAGTACAGTTAGTAGAACAACTGTGTTTTTATTACTGTGTATTTTATAGGTGCCGCCGGAAATTCAACTATATATTTTATTTATATGTATATATATATATATATATATATATATATATATATATTATATATATATATAATAAAATAAATATATATAGCTAGAATTCATTGAAAGTCAAATATTTCATACATGTATATATATATATCTATATATATATATATATATATATATATATATAGATATATATATATATATGAAATACTTGAGTTGGTGAATTATACTCGTCCCCTCTTAACCACGCCCCCCGCCCAAACCACGCCCCAGCCACCTCCCACCCCCACCCCACCTCCCGAAATCGGAGGTCTCAAGGTTGGCAAGTATGAAAATAGCAACAATTCAAAAATCTGTTATAAATATATTTATTGAATAATACTTCAACAATATATGAATGTAAGTTCATAAACTGTGAAAATAAATGCAACAATGCAATATTCATGTGGTGACAGCTAGATTTTTTGTGGACTTGTTCCATAAATATTGATGTTAAAGATTTCTTTTTTTGTGAGGAAATGTTTAGATTTAAGTTGATGAATCCAGATGGATCTCTATTACAATCCCCAAAGAGGGCACTTTAAGTTGATGATTACTTCTATGTGTAGAAATCTTTGTTTATAATTGAATCACTTGTTTATTTTTCAACAAGTTTTTAGTGATTTTTATATCTTTTTTCCAAATAGTTCAAGAAAGACCACTACAAATGAGCAATATTTTGCACTGTTATATAGAATTTAATAAATCAGAAAGTGATGACATAGTGCTGTATTTTACTTCTTTATCTCTTTTTTTTCCAACCAAAAATGCTCTGCTCTGATTAGGGGGTACTTTAATTAAAAAATTGTTCACAGGGGGTACATCACTGAAAAAAGGTTGAGAACCACTGATCTAAATAACGCATAATTATTGCGTTAACCTTGACAGCCCTAATATTTTGGTATTCTCCCTTATAAACATAAACAGAATCAAATCGCATGTTTAAAATTCGAAGGCGAAACTTAGAAATCAATGCTACTTCAGACATATTGAGCAAACAAGATTGTTGCTGGTGCAGCACGTCGCACCTTGATGAGGTCATCACTCGTGCGCCAAAATCCGGGCGGAGGAAAAAACCAACACCGATAAGATGCGATCCTATTTCTAAACCGCATTTTCCGGACTATAATGCACACTTAAAATCGTATTTTTTTTCTCAAAACTCGACAGTGCGTCTTATAACCCAGGAATAAGTTTAGTTGAGCTTACCCACCTTGAAGCAATTTTATTTGGTACATGGTGAAATGATAAGTGTGACCAGTATATGGCAGTCAAACATGAGACAAGAGTAGGCTGCGCCGCTTGATGTGTTTCAACGTTAAGTAGTATTATGGTGTGTGTATAAGGTAAGACATATTATCTGGCGTTTTGTTTCGCAATGTTATTCAAAAACAACTTTTCTCACCTTAAGGTGCCTGCTGATCTGTATTTGGGATCTGCATAAGTTCTGAAAAATTGCGTGCGTCCGCATTTGGAGTTCGTGGAGACACAGTAGTCGATAAGCTTCTTCTTTTCCTCTGTCTTCTTATTATGGGACATTAATCCTCTGTGTTGCTATTTCTAATATAAAGTAGTGTAAAGTTCTAACTTATATCGGTCAGTAAACTCGCCATGAAAGCGCTAAAACAAACCGGTGTAGTGAGTTTACATTATTCACCCAAGGAACTTTAGTTATTAGAGAGTTCCGTTCGCACGGTTTTGTTGTTTCCGAATGAAAAGACGCTCTGTTATTGATTGAAGTAAAGTCTGAATGTCATTAAAACAGTTAGCTCCATCTTTTGACGCTTCTTCCACTCCCGTCCTTGCACGCTACACCGCTCCATCAAGATAAGATAACGGGGGAGAAAACGCTGTCGAAGGTGAGCCACGTAAATAAAGCAACAGTCAGAAAGCGGCTAGAAGATGATCTGTAAAACATCATCCATGGAACATTTTGAGCAAAGAACCACCGTTACATGTTATGTAGATCACAAGAAAGTGTTTTACATTTAGAAAAAAATAAATAATAATATCACTCATTTAATGTGCCCTATAATCCAGTGCGCCTTAAATATGAAAAACGATCCAAATAGACCTTTCAACAGCAGTGCACCTTATGGTCCGGAAATTACGGTAATCGGACATCCATAAGTATAAGTTCTATTTTGGTTTCATCTGACCACATGACATTCTCCCAATCCTCTGCTGTATCATCCATGTATCCATTTTGGTATAAACTCAACTGGTTGTGTTTGGAAGAAGAAGAATACTGAGTTGCATCCCAAGAACACCATAACTACTGTGAAGCATGGGGGTGGAAACATCATGCTTTGGGGCCGTTTTTCTGCTAAGGGGACAGGACGATTGATCCGTGTTAAGGAAAGAATGAATGGGGCCATATATCGTGAGATTTTGAGCCAAAACCTCCTTCCATCAGTGAGAGCTTTGAATGGTTGACCAAATACTTATTTTCCACCATAATTTAGAAATACATTCTTTAAAATTCCTACAATGTGAAGTCCTGGATTTTTTTTTCACATTCTGTCCCTCACAGTTGAAGTGTACCTATGATAAAAATTACAGACCTCTGTCATCATTTTAAGTGGGAGAACTTGCACAATCGGTGGCTGACTAAATACTTTTTTGCCCCACTGTACTTTAACTTTAACTTTATGGCATAATGACGACTTCCGTCTGGAAAATAGATAACTGTTCTTGTACGATTACAATCTTGATCTTGTAGGTTGACCATTTTCAATCAATCGAAAATATTGACGTCACTCTTATTGGCGCTGTACGCACAAACTCCCTTTTTCTCCTTTTTTCAGATTAAAATGTCCAAAAGACAAGTAACATGTTCCAAGCTGTTGTTGTGCCTCCAAACCCAGGGGTCACCAACCTTTTTGAAACCAAGAGCTAATTCTTGGGTACTGATTAATGCGAAGGGCAACCAGTTTGATACACACTTAAATACATTGCCAGAAATACCCAATTTGCTCAATTTACCTTTAATAAATAAATCTATATATATTTTTAAAAAATGGGTATTTCTGTCTGTCATTCCGTCATACATTTTTTTTTTCCTTTACGGAAGGTTGTTTGTTGAGAGTAAATGATGAAAAAAACACTTAATTGAACGGTTTAACAGAGGAGAAAACACGAAAAAAATGAAAATTTTATTTTGAAACATGGTTTATCTTCAATTTCAACTCTTTAAAATTCAAAATTCAACCGAAAAAAATGAAGAGAAGACTTTATGGCAACATCATTAGCAATTTTTCCTGATTAAGATTAATTTTAGAATTTTGATGACATGTTTTAAATAGGTTGAAAACCAAACTGCACTTTGTTAGAATATATAACAAATTGGACCAAGCTATATTTCTAACAAAGACTAATCATTATTTCTTCTACATTTTCCAGAACAAAAATTTTAAAAGAAATTCAAAAGACTTTGAAATAAGATTTAAATTTGATTCTACAGATTTTTCTAGATTTGCCAGAATATATTTTTTGAATTTTAATCATAATAAGTTTGAACAGAAGCTGAAATGAAGAATTAAATTAAAATGTATTTATTATTCTTTACAATAAAAAAATAAAAATACTTGAACATTGGTTTAAATTGTCAGGAAAGAAGAGGAAGGAATTTAAAAGGTAAAAAAGGTATATGTATTTAAAAATGTTTTTAAGGTTGTATTTTTTCTCTAAAAGTGTCTTTCTGAAAATTCTAAGAAGCAAAGTAAAAAAATAAATGAAATTATTTAAACAAGTGAAGACCAAGTCTTTAAAATATTTTCTTGGATTTTCAAATTCTTTTTGAGTTTTGTCTCTCTTAGAATTAAAAATTTCTAGCAAAGCGAGACCAGCTTGATAGTAATTAAATACAATTTAAAAAATAGAGGCAGCTCACAGGTAAGTGCTGCTATTTGAGCTATTTTAAGAACAGGCCAGCGGGCTACTCATCTGGTCCTTACGGGTTACCTGGTGCCTGCGGGCACCGCGTTGGTGACCTCTGCTCTAACCAATCCAGTTGAAAAATCATGTTATAACTCGTTGTGACGAGAAAGGTTGACACCCACCTGATTGCGTCTGTTTTCTAGTTGTGATGTTTCGTAGAGTTGCGCGTTGTGTAGCACAATGCCCGAAAAGGCCAAGTAAGCTGAGAAGTCCTGTTGGCAACACACAGAAGGACACTCATAACAACTTGATTTGTGTAAGATACCATTTTCAAACTCCTTATCCCTATATAATATCACAACTATCTCTCATTAATCAAATAGAAATGTTTCGGGAATAGGCATTTTTGTCTTTATCCTCTTAAAACTACAATGATCTTTGCAAAACATAAGTTCTTTCAGAAATAAGCAACTTTTATTTTAACTACCATAACATTTTGAGGAGAGAAAAATAACTTTTTTTATCATAATATTACACTTTGCACTTTTAACATTACAAATGTGGCAGAAAAACATAACTATTATAGTAAAAAAAAAAAGACAACTAGGGAAGTTGGCATGTTGTGTAAATGGCAAATATAAACACAATACAATTATTTGTGAACCCTTTTCAACCTATATTCAATTAAATAGACTGCAAAAACAAGATATTTAATTTTAGAACTGGTAAACTTTGTTATTTTTTATCTAATATTAGCTCTTTTGGAATTTGATGCCTGCAACATGTTTCAAAAATGCTGGCACAAGTGGCAAAAAATTTGAGGAATGCTCATCAAACACTCATTTGGAACATCCCACAAGTGAACAGGATAATTGGTAACAGGTGGGTGCCATGATTGGGTAGAAAAGCAGCTTCCAGGAAATGCTCAGTCATTCACAAACGAGGACGGGGCGAGGGTCACCACTTAGTGAACAAATGCGTGAGCAAATTGTCCGACAGTTTAAGAACAACATTTCTCAATGAGCTATTGCAAGGAATTTAGGGATTTCATCATCTACAGTCCGTAATATCATCAAAAGGTTCAGAGAATCTGGAGAAATCACAGCACGTAAGCGATGATATTACGGACCTTCGAACACTCAGGAGGTACTGCATCAAAAAGTGACACTATTGAGTAAAGGATATCACCACATGGGCTCAGGAACACTTCAGAAAACCACTGTCAGTAACTACAGTTCGTCGCTACATCTGTAAGCGCAAGTTAAAACTCTGCTATGCAAAGCCAAAGCCATTTATCAACAACACCCAGAAATGCCACCGGCTTCGCTGGGCCCCAGCTCATCTAAGATGGACTGATGCAAAGTGTAAAAGTGTTCTGTTGCCTGACAAGTCCACATATCAAATTGTTTTTGGAAACTGTGGATGTCGTATCCTCCGGACCAAAGAGGAATAGAACCATCCAAATTGTTCTAGGCACAAAGTTGAAAAGCCATCATCTGTGATGGTATGGGGGTGTATTAGTGGCCAAGGCATGGGTAACTTACACATTAGTGAAGGCACCCTTAATGCTGAAATGTATTTACAGGTTTTGGCGCAACATTTGTTGCCATCCAAGCAACGTTATCATGGACGCCCCTGCTTATTTCAGCAAGACAATGCCAAGCCACGTGTTACAACAGCATGGCTTCGCAGTAAAAGAGTGCGGGTACTAGACTGGCCTGCCTGAAGTCCAGACCTGTCTCCCATCGAAAATGTGTGGCGCATTATGAAGCCTAAAATACCACAACGGAGACCCCGGACTGTTGAACAACTTAAGCTGTACAACAAGCAAGAATGGGAAAAAATTCCACCTGAAAAGCTTAAAAAATGTGTCTCCTCAGTTCCCAAACGTTTACTGAGTGTTGTTAAAAGGAAAGGCCATGTAACACAGTGGTAAAAATGCCCCTGTGCCATTTTTTTTGCAATGAGTTGCTACCATTACATTCTACATTTGCAAAAAAAATATTAGTTTCTCAGTTTGAACATTAAATATCTTATATTTGCAATCTATTCAATTGAATATAAGTTGAAAAGGATTTGCAAATCATTGTATTCTGTTTTTATTTTATTTACTATTTACACAATGTGCCAACTTCACTGGTTTTGGGTTTTGTAAATATTATCAGTTCATATTTGTACTATAATTTTTTTAAGTTTGATTTATTCTTGTAACATCACAACTTATTGAAACAGATGAGCCCTCAATGTTAAAGAATGCTGGCGCTTTTTAGACATTTCCTCACCTTTTCATCCTGCTTGCTGAAGGCTCCATCCTCTCCATGTTTCTTATTGATAGCTTGAGCCACTCCAACAACCTGAAATGATTGAGACACATTTGGAATGACTTAGATTTTGTTACTTCATTTGACATGGTGCTAAAACAAGGAAAACATTGGTTCATCAAATAGTCAAGTAAATTGTAAAAGTAATGTAAAAAGACTTAATATTGGATTTTTTCAATCTGTGCAACTTTTTTTCTTCTAAAATGATGAAGTTCTTATATGATAACTAAATGATGATCTTACCTGGTCTTTATGGTTCTTTATGGGCATACAAAGAATACTTTGAGTCTTGTAACCCGTGATCATGTCCACCTCTGCGTTAAACCGAGGGTCCTGTTCAAAAAAACCACAACACAAAAATACATAAATATTATATTGAAGAAAAAAAAAACAAGGACAAAATAACATATGTAATTTGGTTCAAGGCATTAGTCATTTTGTACGACTTTATAATATATGTATATATATATATATATATATATATATATATATATATATATATATATATATATATATATATAAATACATATATATATATATATATACATATATATATATATATATATATATATACATACATACATACATACATACATATATATATATATATATATATATATATATATATATATATATATATATATATATATACACACATACATATATATATATATATATATATATATATATATATATATATATATACATACAGTGGGGCAAAAAAGTATTTAGTCAACCACCGATTGTGCAAGTTCTCCAACATAAAATGATGACAGGAGGTCTGTAATTTTCATCATAGGTACACTTCAACTGTGAATCCAGGAATTCACATTGTAGAAATTTTAAAGAATTTATTCGTAAATCATGGTGGAAAATAAGTATTTGGTCAACCATTCAAAGCTCTCACTGAAGGAAGGAGGTTTTGGCTCAAAATCTCACGATACATGGCCCCACTCATTCCTTCCTTAACACAGATCAATCGTCCTGTCCCCTTAGCAGAAAAACAGCCCCAAAGCATGATGTTTCCACCCCCATGCTTCACAGTAGGTATGGTGTTCTTGGGATGCAATTCAGTATTCTTCTTCCTCCAAACACGACGAGTTGAGTTTATACTATAAAGTTCTATTTTGGTTTCATCTGACCACATGACAATCTCCCAATCCTCTGCTGTATCATCTATGTATCCATTTTGGTATAAACTCAACTCGTCGTGTTTGAAGGAAGAAGAATACTGAATTGCATCCCAAGACACCAGACCTACTGTGAAGCATGGGGGTGGAAACATCATGCTGTGGGGTTGTTTTTCTGCTAAGGGGACAGGACGATTGATCCGTGTTAAGGAAAGAATGAATGGGGCCATGTATCATGAGATTTTGAGCCAAAACCTCCTTCCATCAGTGGTTGACCGAATACTTATTTTCCACCATAACTTACAAATAAATTCTTTAAAATTCCTACAATGTGAATTCCTGGATTTTTTTTTCACATTCTGTCTCTCACAGTTGAAGTGTACCTATGATAAAAATTACAGACCTCTGTCATCATTTTAAGTGGGAGAACTTGCACAATCAGTGGCTGACTAAATACTTTTTTGCTCCACTGTATATATATATATATATATATATATATATATATACACACACACATACATTTTTATGTAAATATATACACATATAAAATAAAATATATACATACTTTTATATATATATATATATATAAAATATTACATGTAGGACAGTGCAACACAGTGCAGGTGGTTATATTGTGTATGTATTAATTATAAGTAAAAGCCATAGTGGAAGCGTACAAAGGCAAACTTGATTAAAGTGGATTGTCCTTGCACAGTACTTAAACACAGAAGAGCACGCCGGCGGTGCCGTCATCATCATCATCCTTTCCTGGTTGCCGAGCAACCACATAACAATGAGCAATCATGAGCTGTGTCGTTCTGCTCATTAAAAAAAGCGGTCAAACTCAAAAACAGACCATTTTTCAGCAAGGTTAAGACCTGAAACCCACAAAGTTTTAACGTGACCCACACCAAACTGAGCTGTGTTCTGCACACAAAACAACATTGTAGTGTCCAACCTGCAGACTGATACCATTTTTCATGGTGTACTTTTTCAATCACCCTTTTAGGCTCAAGATGACTTTTTTTTTTCTTGACAAAACTTGGATCTCATAACGTAACATATTTATTCTCCTACAACAGGGGTCTGCAACCTGCGGCTCTTTAGCACTGCCCTACTGGCTCCTTGGAGCTTTTTCAATAATGTATGAAAATAGAAAAAGATGGGGGGAAACTATATTTTTGTTTTGATAGAGTTTCTGTAGGAGGACAACATGACACAATCCTCCCTAATTGTTAGAAATCCCACTGTGTATATTAAACATGATTCTCTGATGAGAGTATTTGGCGAACACCATTTTTTCCTCATTTTGGCGGTCCTTGAACTCACCATAGTTTGTTTACATGTTTAACTTTCTTTAACATGCCAGAGAAATACATATTTTATGCCACACCTTCTTTGTCTCATTTTGTCCACCAAACGTTTTATACTGTGCGTGAATGCACAAAGGTGGGCTTTGTTGATGTTATTGACTTGTGTGGAGTGTTTATCAAGCGTATTTGGTCACTGCATTACTGCAAGCTAATTTAAAGTTACGTTAAAGTTAATCGATGCTAACATGCTATTTAGGCTGTCTATATGTACATATTGCATCATTATGCCTCACTTGTAGGTATAATTTAGCTCATTTAGTTTCCTAAGTCCTCTGTGTATTTAATTTTTATCTGCATTTCTCATGATGTATTATCTGTATGTTATATTGGCTGCATTACTGATAGCTGTTTGTGTGCCATGTTGTTCCAGACCACAGCAAACGTTACCCAGCATGCATAGATTGTAATAAATCCATTAGAAGAAGACAGCCCGCCATTTCCTTTAAGTTGGACACACACATCTATACCTTTGGCCATTTTAAGACAGTCATTTATAGAAGTGGTTCCCAACCTTTTTTTAGCTGTGGACTGGTAAAAGCTTGATAATTTGTCCCGCGGCCCAGGACAAATTATTTATTTACTTATTTTTTTCATTGTCATGAAAAGGGGAGGTTTTTGTCATGAAAAAGGGAGTTTTTTTGTGTTGGTGCACTAATTGTAAGTGTATTTTGTGTTTTTTATGTTGATTTAATAAAAATAAAAATAAAAACATTAAAAATTAAAAAAATATATATTTTTGGGTTGGGGACCACTGATTCAGAGGAGTTATCTCACCCTCTGAGAAGGTTAATAATGTTTTTCAATGTTGTAAAAATAAAATTTGGCCAAGGGGCAGTATAGCTCGGTTGGTAAAGCGGCCGTGCCAGCAACTTGAGGGTTGCAGGTTCAATCCCCGCTTCCGCCATCCTAGTCACTGCCGTTGTGTCCTTGGGCAAGACACTTTACCCAACTGCTCCCAGTGCCACCCACACTGGTTTAAATGTAAAAATTAGATATCGGGCTTCACTATGTAAAGCGCTTTGAGTCTTTAGAGAAAAAGCGCTATATAAGTATAATTCACTTCACACTTCACTAATATAGCTAATATAGATGTGTTGTCATGTGTTGTCTTCAATATAACACCTGTATAAGACTTGTAAAGTGATTTTGATAGTCGGCTAATTTAACTAATACAGACATGTTACATCATGTGTTGATTTCATTATATCACTTATAGAAGGATATTAATTGTTTGCGGCTCCAAACCGATTTTTTATTATTTTTCGGGGGCCAAAATGGCTCTTTCAACATTTTGGATTGCCGACTCCTGTCCTAAGATTACGACTTTTTTTACTCAATAATGACAGCCACACTACCGAAGAATAGTTTCCTCTTAGAAATACTTATCTAACTTGCATTTTCTTCTAGAATGATTGTTGATAACATATTTGGAACAGACCCATTGGATATACAGGATGGGTAAAATTGTCACGGTTTTCTTTCAGTTCGGTTCTTAACTGACCCTTCGGGATGGATTAATAACAAAAAACACTTTTTTGCAAATGTATGCATGGGAGATTACTACTCTGGCAATGTCTTTATTTCAAACAAATATATACTTTTAATTGACGATGCCAATGTTTTGTCATGTTAGGGCTGGGCGATATATCGATATACTCGATATATCGCGGGTTTGTCTCTGTGCGATATAGAAAATGACTGTATCGTGATATTCGAGTATATGTTCTCACGCAGTTGCTTTTAGCTCCGGGCATTCTTTCTTGTCTCTCCTTCTCACAGAGACGTAAACCAAGCGCACCTTCTTACACACGTCACATATGCAACGTCACACGCTCCCGCAGAGCAGACAGGTAGCGACATGGAAACGTTAGCTGTGATGCAAACGGTGAAGTCCGGGTGGTAATACGAGAGAGAGAAGGTACGAATGGAGGAAGAAATAATTACCAAGAAAAACAGCATAGGAATCATCGTCGGGCGGTGGTTTGGCTTCAAGCGGGAATATGTTCAACATGGGGCAAAAGCGTTGCTACAAAAATTAGCAGCACTGCTAATGTAGCATCATTTGAAAAGTCACCCGCTAGAGCAGGGGTGTTAGACTCAAATACAGAGTGGGCCAAAATTTAAAACTGAACAAAGCCGCGGGCCAAGGTTGAACAACTTAACCTTTTAATAGGGACCCAAACAAGTTTTGCAATGAATATTGAACAAGCAAGGCTTAAATAGGGCAGCACGGTCGTACGGGGGTTAGTGCATCTGCCTCACAATACGAAGGTTGTGAGTAATCCTGGGTTCAATCCCGGGCTCGGGATCTTTCTGTGTGGAGTTTGCATGTTCTCCCCGTGACTGCGTGGGTTCCCTCCGGGTACTCGGGCTTCCTCCCATGGAACAGGCAGAGCTTATATAACGTAATAGTGCAAAATCAACTTTCAAAAAACAAATGAAAAAATATCAGGGTTATAATAAATACAATTTAATTAAAAACATTAAACAACTCTTTTCTATTTGCAGCCTTCTAAAGTAAATATCAACATTAACTTTTTCCACAGGCTAATAAATTCGAAAATAAAATAA
Source organism: Nerophis ophidion (assembly GCF_033978795.1). Classification (NCBI taxonomy): domain Eukaryota; kingdom Metazoa; phylum Chordata; class Actinopteri; order Syngnathiformes; family Syngnathidae; genus Nerophis; species Nerophis ophidion. The sequence goes on along the minus strand of NC_084620.1, from coordinate 46,381,961 downwards.
AAATGAGGTGGGCGGGGTTTGGTGGTAGCGGGGGGTGTATATTGTAGCGTTCCGGAAGAGTTAGTGCTGCAAGGGTTTCTGGGTATTTGTTCTGTTGTGTTTATGTTGTGTTACGGTGCTGGTGTTCTCCCGAAATGTGTTTTGTCCTTTTTGTTGGGTGTGGGTTCACAGTGTGGCGCATATTTGTAACAATTTTAAAGTTGTTTATACGCCCATCCTCAGTGTGACCTGTATGGCTGTTGACCAAGTATGCTTGGCATTCGCACATGTATGTGTGTGAAAGCCGCATATATTATGTGACTTGGCCAGCACGCTGTTTATATGGAGGAAAAGAGGACGTGACGACATGTTGTAGAGGACGCTAAAGGCAGTGCCTTTAAGGCACGCTTCCAATATCGTTGTGCGGGTGGAAATCAGGAGAATGGTTGCCCAGGGAGATTTTCCGGAAGGGCACTAAACTTCGGGATTGTACCGGGAAAATCGGGAGGGTTGGCAAGTATGAGTATTAGGGGTGAATGTGGTGTTACCGGCGGGCCAGCTCTAATGTTAATTTGATATTTCCTCAAGGGCCAAATGAAATTAAACGGCGGGCCACTAATTGGCCCGCGGGCCAGAATTTGACACCCATGCGCTAGAGAATGAAGAGTGCTTAAAACTCTGGATGTCAACATTTCTGGTACCAACAAAATGCCGAAGCAAATATTTCCACATCAACACCGTATGAAAAAAAGTAGTCAACAACAGAAGGAACCTACCACATAGCGAAGGACGAACACTATTCGATTTCCTATTATGCAGCTCATTTTTATTTGACATTTATTGAAATATCTTGAGTGACATCATGCACAAAAGTGCACTTTATTTGTTTTAAACGATTGTAGTGGCGTTCTGTACAAAAAGTGCACTTTAATTTAGTGTTGTTTTGATATGTCATCTTAGTGACATCATGCACAAAAGTGCACTCATAGCTTGTTTTAAAATGTCTCTGACAATCTTGCACTTTCTGTTTTGAAATGACATGAATGTTTGTGCCACTGCTTAATAACTTTAATAAAAAACAGTTTTGACTTAGTTGTGATTTCCCTCTCTGCGTGAAAGTTTAAAATGAGCCGATATTAATGCAGTATGAACAAGAACGTTTTAACGTAGACACATAGAATCATTATACTGCTGTGATTATATGCATCAAGTGTTCATTCAAGGCTAAGGCCCTAAGATGACTACCGTATTTTCCGGACCATAGGACGCACCGGATTATAAGGCCCACTGCCGATGAATGGTCTATTTTTGATCTTTTTTCATGTATAAGGTGCACCGGATTATAAGGTGCATTAAAGGAGTCAAATTATTATGATTTTTTTTCTAAATCTAAAACACTTGCTTGTGGTCTACATAACATGTAATGGTGGTTCTTTGGTGAAAATGTTACAAAGATGATGTTTTACAGATCATCTTTAAGCCGCTTTCTGACAGTCGCTTCAGGATGCGCCGTTTTGTGGGCGGTCTTATTTACGTGGCTCACCTTCGACAGCGTCTTCTCCCCGTCGTCTTTGTCGTAGCGGTGTAGCGTGCAAGGACGGGAGTGGAAGAAGTGTCAAAAGATGGCGCTAACTGTTTTAATGACATTCAGCATTTACTTCAATCAATAACAGAGCAGCATCTCCTCATCTGTGGCTCACTGGTACAATAACAAAAAGCCGAATATGTGTCCCATGAAAAACCGTCCGACCGGAACTCTATAATAAAGTTCCTTGGGTGAATAATGTACACTTACTACACCGGTATGTTTTAGCCCTTTCATGACAGACATAAGAAATAACTTTACACTACTTTATATTAGAACTGGCAACAGTGGAGAATTGAATGTCCCATAACAAGAAGATAGAGAAAAAGAAGAAGCTTATCGACTACGGTGTCTTCATTGACTATAAAGGCGGAAGCGCACAAATTTTCAGGACTTATGTAGATCCCAGATAAGGATCTACAGGTACCAGATGGTAAGAAAAGTTGCTTTTGCATTATATTGCAAAACAAAACACCAGATAATGTGTCTTACCTTATACACACACCATAATAATTATTGTATGTTAAGCACAGTACAATCCATCAAGCAGTGCAGTTTCATAGCTTACCAAAGTCCTACTAAAACATATTGATAGATTTTGAGCGTCGTGTGTAATGTTCTATATTTTCAAAGGAACATTTATAATGTTAGTGTTGTTTATTTCAGTCATATTGCAGTCTAAATGCATTTCTTATGTTTGACTGCCATCGACTGGTCACACTTATTATTTAACCATGTAGCAAATAAAATAGCTTCGAAGTGGGTAAGCTCAACCAAATTTATTCCGTACATTAGGTGCACCTGGTTATAAGGCACACTGTCGAGTTTTGAGAAAAATAAAGGATTTTGAGTGCACCTTACAGTCCGGAATATACGGTACTTTTATTCTGGTTCCAGTAAATATTTTCCTTTAACGTCTCGTTACTTTATGCTCGTACAGTTACCACTCTACACAAAGAGGTTTTTCGCCTAAGACTGAAACCTTTTTGTTGTGATTATGCAACTTTTATTTCAGAACATTATAACAAAATTTGCATTTCATTTTACGGATAAAATATGGATTAGAAAGCACATATTTTTTAAAATAATAATAAAAAATATATAAATAATAATAATTATTAATATTTTTTTTTTTTTAAACTTGGGACTTTTTGTTGGGCGGATTCTGGACGCTGGTAACAAGTGGTAGAAAATGGATTAAAAAGGAAATATCTTTTTAAATAATAATAAATAGATATATTTTTTTAACTTGGGACTCCCCGTCGTGAGCACTTGTGTATGTTCCATATTTTCAATGGAACTTATAAAATGTTGGTGTTGTTTACTTCAGTCATATTGCAGTCTACACGTATCTCTTGTATGTGTAACCTACTCAGTGGCCTTGTGGTTAGAGTGTCTGCCCTGAGATCGGTAGGTTGTGAGCTCAAATCAAACCCCAGCAGAGTCATACGAAAAGACTATAAAAATGAGACCCATTACCTCCCTGTTTGCCACTCAGCATCAAAAGTTGGATTTGGGGGTTAAATCACCGAATTATTCTCGGGCGCGGCCACCGCTGCTGCTCACTACTCCCCTGTGGGGATGGGTCAAATGCAAAGGATAATTTCACCCCAACAATTGTGTGTGATATTCATTGGCACTTTAACTTTAATGTTGCGGTCTACAGGTATATCTTATGTGTAACTGCCATCTGCTGGTCACACTTATCCTTTCACTGTGTACCAAATAAAATCACTTTGAAGTCGGTAAGCAAAACCAGAAGTTATCCGTACGTCAGGCACACCGGGTTATAAGGCGCACTGTCAAGTTTTGAGGAAAAAAAGGAATTTAAGTGCGTCTTATAGTCCGGAAAGTACGGTACTTTATTTTCGTTGGATAAAGTTTTTTCTCGTAACATTAACACTGAACTGAAAATGTTTTTCTATTAAATATTAGGACTTTGTACCTACAAAATTCAGACTTTTTTCTCAGATTTGTTTTTATTTTTCTTATTCGTAAAATTGTTTTTCTTGACAATGTACCTTTTTTTCAATTATTGCGATATCACAAGAAAAGACAACATTTTTCTTGTCATCAATCACAACTCTTAAAGTCGCATTAGGATGATACTTTTACAGTACTGTACTCATTAGAGATATCTGAGAATATCGGACTGCCGATATTATTGGCCGATAAATGCTTTAAAATGTAATATCGGAAATTACTGGTATCAGTTTGAAAAAGTAAAATTTATGACTTTTTAAAACGCCGCTGTACGGAGTGGTACTCGGACGTAGGGAGAAGTACAGAGCGCCAATAAACTGCCTTTGCGTGCCGACCCAATCGCATAATATCTTCGGCTTTTCACACACACAAGTAAGCATACTTCGTCATACATGTTACACTGAGGGTGGCCGTATAAACAACTTTAACACTGTTGCAAAAATGCGCCAAAATGTCAACCCACACCAAACAAGAATGAAAAAACACATTTTGGGAGAACATCCGCACCGTAACACAACATAAACACAACAGAACAAATACCCAGAACCCCTTGCAGCACTAACTCTTCCGGGACGCTACAATTTACAGCCCCCGCTTCCCCCACCTCAACCTCCTCATCCTCCCTCAGGGGGAGCATGTCCCAAATTCCAAGCTGCTGTTTTGAGGTATGTTGTGACATCAATAATAAATATGGCAGTGCCATGTTGGCATTTTTTCCCAATAACTTCAGTTGATTTATTTTGGAAAATCTTGTTATTTCGTTTACTGCATCCAGCGGGGCATCACAACAAAATGAGGCATATCGTAATCGTTATTTAGGAGTTGGATAATATCGGAATATCGGCAAAAAAGCCATTATCAGACATCTATAGTACTCATATTGCAACTTTTTTCTGCAACATTTTAATGTTGTACTCGTAAATGTTGCGACTTTACTTTTTTTAAATTATGACCTTTGAGGGATTGAGTGGGATCTCCGGGTTTGAAAAAAGCATCTCAAGAGGAGAAGCTATTTTCCTTTTGTTTTATTTCATTGAATAAAATCCAACCAACAAGAAGGTAGACCCTGGATTAAGAAAGGGGTATACAAAAGTCTTTACCTGATAAGCATTCTTGATGTTGAGTGGTTGTCCCGTGGCCGCTACGTGTCCCACTATACCTTTGTTCCAATCCAGTCGGATACAGCTGCTGGAAGATTCTTCTAGCGTGGAACCCTCGGCCACGTCGAACAGGCGGCTGACTAAGAACTTTGTGTTGGAGCTGTCTTCGCCCACCTGTGAAAACACGTAGAATTTAAATAAAAGTTGGTATTGGCAGAATACGGAGGGGAACTTATCAATATCGGTATTGCTTATTGATACTGGTAGTATATGTAATTGGTGTTATTGTGTGAATGCTACACCAAAATTCAATTTATTCAACTTCTTCAACTCCATCTACTCTTGATTTTGGCGCTCTACTTTTCACATTTTTCACCCGATTTAAACCGTTCCAATATCAAACTGTTCAGCCCTATACTGGAATCGCCGGCTTTCCCTTGAAAAATTCCAAAAATTCCCAGTTCTCCCAGAATTCAAGGTTTTCCGGGGCATTTTTCCCATTCAAAATGAATTGGCCATTTTTCAAACTTCCACCAGTTCCACATTTTTCACCCGATTCAAACCGTTCCAATATCAAACTGTTCAGCCCTATACGGGAATTGCCAGCCTTCCCTAGAAAAAATCCAAAAATTCCCAGATCTCCCAGAATTCAAGGTTTTTTGGGGCATTTTTCCCATTCAAAATGAATTGGACATTTTTCAAACTTCCACCAATTCCACATTTTTCACCCGATTTAAACAGTTCCAATATCAAACTGTTTAGCCCTATAAGGGAATTACCAGCTTTCCCTTGACAAATTCCAAAAATTCTCAGATCTCCCAGAAATGAAGGTTTTCCGGAGTATTTTTCCCATTTGAAATGAATTGGCCATTTTTCAAACTTCCACCAGTTCCACATTTTTCACCCGATTCAAACCGTTCCAATATCAAACTGTTCAGCCCTACACGGGAATCACCAGCTTTCCCTAGAAAAATTTCAAAAATTCCCAGATCGCCCAGAATTCAAGGTTTTCCGGAGCATTTTTCCCGTTGAAAATGAATTGCCCATTTTTCAAACTTTAACCTGTTCCACTTTTTTCACCCGATTCAAACACTTCAAAAATCAAACTGTTCAGCCCTATAAGGGAATCACCGGATTTCCCTTGAAAATTTCCAAAAATTCCCAGATCTCTCAGAATTTAAGGTTTTTGGGGCATTTTTCCCATTCAAAATGAATTGGCCATTTTTCAAACTTCCACCAATTCCACATTTTTCACCCGATTTAAACAGTTCCAATATCAAACTGTTCAGCCCTATATGGGAATCACCATCTTTCCCTTGAAAATTTCAAAAAATTCCCAGTTCTCCCAGAATTCATGGTTTTCCCGGGCATTTTTCCCATTCAAAATGAATTGGTTATTTTTCAAACTTCCACCAGTTCCACATTTTTCACCCGATTCAAACCGTTCAATTATCAAACTGTTCAGCCCTATACAAGAATCGCCGTTTTTCTCTTGAAAAATTCCAAAAATTCCCAGATCTCCCAGAATTCAAAGTTTTCCGGGGCATTTTTTCCCATTCAAAATGAATTGGCCATTTTTCAAACTTCCGCTTGTTCCACATTTTTCACCTGATTCAAACCGTTCCAATATCAAACTGTTCAGCCCTATACGGGAATCGCCGGCTTTCCCTTGAAAATCTCCAAAAATTCCCGGATCTTCCAGAATTCAAGGTTTTTCCGGGCATTTTTTCCATTCAAAATGAATTGGCCAATTTTCAAACTTACACCAGTTCCACTTTTTTCACCCGATTCAAACCGTTCCAATATCAAACTGTTCAGCCCTACACGGGAATCGCCGGCTTTCCCTTGAACAATTAAAAAATTCCTAGATTTCCCAGAATTCAAGGTTTTCCGGAGCATTTTTCTATTCAAAATGAATTGGCCATTTTTCAAACTTCCATCAGTTCCACATTTTTCACCCGATTCAAACCGTTCCAATATCAAACTGTTCAGCCCTATACAGGAATCGCCAGATTTCCTTTAACAAATTCCAAACATTTCTAGATCTCCCAGAATTCAAGGTTTTCCGGGGGATTTTTCCCATTCAAAATTAATTGGCCATTTTGCAAACTTCCACCAGTTCCACATTTTTCACCCAATTCAAGCGGTTCCAATATCAAACTGTTCAGCCCTATACAGGAATCGTCGCTTTTCCCTAGAACATTTTCAAAAATTCCCAGATCTCCCAGAATTCAAGGTTTTCCGGGCCATTTTTCCCATACGAAATGATTTGGCCATTTTTCAAACTTCCACCAGTTCCACATTTTTCAACCGATCCAAATCATTCTACCCTCAACATATTCCATCATCCTGGAAATGTAAACTACCTTTTTTCAAAGTTTGAAAAAAATTCCAGGATTTTACAGAAGTCCTGGTTTTTCCAAAACCCTATTTCCACCCCTTTTTCTGGCGACTGTCATGACTAGGACTGTGGTGTGGTTTGTTTTCCCGTGGTGCAAATCAACAGGACAGGAAATGGCGTGAAGGTGATGACATATTTTATTATTAACTCAAAAAAAGGAACAAAGGAAAGTTGCTCTCAGCAGAGGTTCAAAACTTGGCTCTGAAAAAAAAAACTCGCACAATGGCAGAACTATGGACAAAAAAAACGAAAACACTTACTGTGAATTGAAAAGCATGACTCTATGGCAAGAAGTGAGCAATCAGGTATCAAGGGTGTGTAGAGGGTGACTGCCTGCCAACTACAGGCTTAAATAGTTCTGTGATTATTGACAGGTGCTTGAGTCCAAACAAATGAGCCAGGTAAAACTAATGGTTGTCATGGAAACTAAAACAAACCAGGGTTCGGAAAAACAGGAACTAATGGAGTCAAGAACAAAAAAGATCATAACTAAGCAGACATGATCACAAGGACATGACAGCGACTACTCCTTCCACATGTTTAAACCCAGTTGAACTGTTCCATCGTCAAAACATTCCTCTTAATCAGGACAAAAAACAAAGTTGTTTTTTGAACTGGAAAAATTCCCGTTTTTCCCGAAATTCCAGGAATTACATAATACCATTTCTCAATTAAACATGTTACTTCTTCAACATTTCTCGACCGATTTGCAACAGTTTTGATGTTAAATGTCTAAAAAATTGATCTAGAATGTCCGGTGGGCGGGATTGAAAATCTTAACGGGCCGCATGTGGCCCGCAGGCCGTACTTTGCCCAGGTCTGGCCTCGCTTTGCACATACAGCGCACACATCAGTGGTTGCATATTAGAACATAAGTAATCCATTTTGCGTCCTCTTCTACTGATGTTTTCTTAAGTGAATGCTACAAGAGTCTGAAGAAACAGCGGCTATGGTGTTTATATAATATCATATTCTGGTATATAAAAATAAATATTATTTAGTTTTTTATGCTCATAATGATAACCAGATCAGTGTGACGTCTCGGTGGCATTGTGGTGACGAGTTCTCTCGTAGGTGCAGCGGAAGATGGAACACAGCATGAGGGGAGGGATTAGAATTTATTTATATAATAAAAACAAACTAAGAACAAAAACACTTGCACAAAGGCACTAACCAAAAACCAACAGAACTAGCTTGGGAGCTAGAAAGAACAAAGGACGCTAGCGTGGAAGCTAGGGACATAAACAAACAAAATAGCATATAAGCTAACAAGTATACAAAAATAGATTTACCACAATGCTGGAAGAGCGGCGTCAGCTGTTGCGTGTAGCAAGCAAGAGTCCAAGACTGAATGTCAAACAGAGGCGGGCATATATAGGGAGATAAATAATCAAGGGCAGGTGCGCGTGATCAAAGCAGAGACAGGTGACACTAAATGGGTAACTATGACAACGGAAACAAAACCAGAAAGTGCCACAAAGAACTGAGAAAGACAAATACTAGACAGAATGTGATCAACAGAACCAAAACCAGAATATGCCATGATCCAAGACGTGGATCATGACAATCAGTTTTGGAATACTCATCCACCAGGGCGACAAAAAGATGCAATGAAGTGAACAAAATATTATTTTGTCCACAGTGCCAATCAGTTTCCATATTCTGTCGATGATGTCACACTAGTGGGGGCCACGGGAGAAGGGTGGAGTATAAGTCGCTCCGGAGTATAAGGCGCACCTGCCGAAAATGCATAATAAAGAAGAAAAAAAAAACATATATTTAAGTCGCACTGGAGTATAAGTCACATTTTTGGGGGGAAATATATTTGATAAAACCCAACACCAAGAATAGACATTTGAAAGGCATGTGCATGTATTTGGTGGTGGGAGGGGCCTATCTCCAGGTACATGTCTTTGGAAGTGGGAGAAGCCAATCCCCAGGTGCATGTCTTTTTGGGTGGGAGTGGCCTATCCCTAGGTACATGTATTTGGAGGTGGGAGGGGCCTATCTCCAGGTACATGTCTTTGGAGAAGGGAGGGGCCTATCCCCAGGTACATGTCTTTGGAAGTGGGAGAAGCCAATCCCCAGGTGCATGTCTTTTTGGGTGGGAGTGGCCTATCCCTAGGTACATGTATTTGGAGGTGGGAGGGGCTTATCCCCAGTTACATGTGTTTGGAGGTGGGAGGGGCCTATCCCCAGGTACATGTCTTTGGAGGTGGGAGGGGCTTATCCCCAGGTACATTTATTTGGAGTTGGAAGTGGCCTATCTCTAGGTGTATGTGTTTGGAGGTGGGAGGGGCCTATCCCCAGGTACATGTCTTTGGAGGTGGGAGGGGCCTATCCCTAGGTACATGTATTTGGAGTTGGAAGGGGCCTATCACTAGGTGTATGTGTTTGGAGGTGGGAGGGGCCTATCCCCAGGTACATGTTTTTGGAGGTGGGAGGGGCCTATCCCCAGGTACATGACTTTGGAGGTGGGAGGGGCCTATCCCCAAGTGCATGTCTTTTTGGGTGGGAGGGGCCTATCCCCAGGTATATGTCTTTGGAGGTGGGAGGGGCCTATCCCCATGTACATGTCTTTGGAGGTGGGAGGGGCCTATCCCCAAGTGCATGTCTTTTTGGGTGGGAGGGGCCTATCCCCAAGTGCATGTCTTTTTGGGGGGGAGGGGCCTATCCCCAGGTATATGTCTTTGGAGGTGGAAGGGGCCTATCCCTAAGTGCATGTCTTTGGAGGTGGGAGGGGCCTATCCCCAGGTATATGTCTTTGGAGGTGAGAGGGGCCTATCCCCATGTACATGTCTTTGGAGGTGGAAGGGGCCTATCCCTAAGTGCATGTCTTTGGAGGTGGGAGGGGCCTATCTCTAAGTGCATGTTTTTGGAAGTGGGTGGTGCCTTTCCCTAAGTGCATGTCTTTTTGGGTGGGAGGGGCCTATCCCCAGGTACATGTCTTTGGAGGTGGAAGGGGCCTATCCCCAGGTACATGTCTTTGGAGGTGGAAGGGGCCTATCCACATGTGCATGTATTTGGAGGTGGGAGAGGCCTACCCCCAGGTAAATGTATTTGGAGGTGGGAGGGGCTTATCCCCAGGTACATGTATTTGGAGTTGGAAGGAGCCTATCACTAGGTGTGTTTGGCGGTGGGAGGGGCCTATCCCAGGTACATGTCTTTGGAGATGGGAGGGGCTTATCCCCAGTTACATGTGTTTGGAGGTGGGAGGGGCCTATCCCCAGGTACATGTCTTTGGAGGTGGGAGGGGCTTATCCCCAGGTACATTTATTTGGAGTTGGAAGTGGCCTATCTCTAGGTGTATGTGTTTGGAGGTGGGAGGGGCCTATCCCCAGGTACATGTCTTTGGAGGTGGGAGGGGCCTATCCCTAGGTACATGTATTTGGAGTTGGAAGGGGCCTATCACTAGGTGTATGTGTTTGGAGGTGGGAGGGGCCTATCCCCAGGTACATGTTTTTGGAGGTGGGAGGGGCCTATCCCCAGGTACATGTCTTTGGAGGTGGGAGGGGCCTATCCCCAAGTGCATGTCTTTTTGGGTGGGAGGGGCCTATCCCCAGGTATATGACTTTGGAGGTGGGAGGGGCCTATCCCCATGTACATGTCTTTGGAGGTGGGAGGGGCCTATCCCCAAGTGCATGTCTTTTTGGGTGGGAGGGGCCTATCCCCAAGTGCATGTCTTTTTGGGTGGGAGGGGCCTATCCCCAGGTATATGTCTTTGGAGGCGGAAGGGGCCTATCCCTAAGTGCATGTCTTTGGAGGTGGGAGGGGCCTATCCCCAAGTGCATGTCTTTTTGGGTGGGAGGGGCCTATCCCCAGGTATATGTCTTTGGAGGTGGGAGGGGCCTATCCCCATGTACATGTCTTTGGAGGTGGGAGGGGCCTATCCCCAAGTGCATGTCTTTTTGGGTGGGAGGGGCCTATCCCCAGGTATATGTCTTTGGAGGTGGAAGGGGCCTATCCCTAAGTGCATGTCTTTGGAGGTGGGAGGGGCCTATCTCTAAGTGCATGTCTTTGGAGGTGGGAGGTGCCTATCCCTAAGTGCATGTCTTTTTGGGTGGGAGGGGCCTTATCCCCAGGTACATGTCTTCGGAGGTGGAAGGGGCCTATCCCCAGGTACATGTCTTTGGAGGTGGAAGGGGCCTATCCACATGTGCATGTATTTGGAGGTGGAAAAGGCCTATCCCCAGGTAAATGTATTTGGAGGTGGGAGGGGCTTATCCCCAGGTACATGTATTTGGAGTTGGAAGGAGCCTATCACTAGGTGTGTTTGGCGGTGGGAGGGGCCTATCCCAGGTACATGTCTTTGGAGATGGGAGGGGCTTATCCCCAGGTACACGTCTTTGGAGGTGGGAGGAAACCCACACAGTCACGGGGAAAACATGCATACTCCGCACAGAAAGACCCACATCGCGGGGATGCAAACCAGGACCTTCTTATTATGCTGCCTGTATTCTAAATTTAAATTTTATCATATAGTAATTATACTGTGGAGAGGGGGAGAAGACAGGCCGACAGCGGGGTAGGACAAACCGTGCTCCTACTCAAGATGGCGGCCAGGAGGCGGAGTATGCAGCGGAACGGAGAGGCTGGGCGCGCCTGGAGCAACGCTGCAGCGATCGAAACCAGGTGTGTGGTACACACACCTGCTCTCAATCTGTGCATCTCCTCCTGCTGTATAAAAGGGGATAAGGTGGCAGTCGGAGTGAAGACAGCCAGACGAGCGAGAACTACCGAGAGCCACGGAGCGAACAAAGACCAGCACAGGAAGACGCGGGCGACTAAAAAGGAGACCGGCGCGAGCAGCGAAGAAGGCACTAAAAGAGCGACTGACTGACACTGCGAGCGACTTTATGGCAAACTAAAGAGTTGGACCTGTGCGAAGCGATGTCCTCCGTTAATGGTCCATGCAACCCACACGATGGCGGCAGGAAGTCGTTCACATATAACAGGGGTCGGGAACCTTTTTGGCTGAGAGAGCCAAGAATCCAAGAGCCATATAATATTTTTTTCAACACTGAACACAACTAAATGTGTGCATTTTAAGTAAGACCAACATTTCTAGAGTATAATAGGCCTCTTATTCTTTGTAATAACACTGTTATTCTGAAGCTAACTGTGGAGGGGGCGTGGCCTTCGGGCCTGCAGCGAAGCGGGGTGTTGCCAGGATCGGCCTCGAAATCAGCGACAAGTGCGTAGACGGCCCACCTGGGCCTTGTTATCTAATCACCTGTCGCTCTGTTTATAAGCAGCAGCCAGGAGGAGGGACGGGGTTGGGGCTAGAGCCAGAGCGCGAGTCAGAACAAAAGAGGAAAAGATAATTGCTGGAAAGAAACTGAGAGACTTATTGAAAAATAAAACAATAATGTAACCCTGAAACAGGCTCTTATGTCGGTGCTTGGTGGTCTGAAAAACCCCCAGGAAAGTAAACACTACAATAACCAATAATAAATAAACAACGTCTTACCATTAATGCAACTTCTTGAACTGGTGCGGTAGTAAATGGATGGATGGATTAAAAATGCATGAGAATGTTTTGTATTTTGAACTTTTTTTTTAATACCGTGATTACAAGTGGAATTATTCATTACTTGTCATGCTACGCAATGTCAGCTCAGATTTATCCGAGAGCCAGGTGCAGTCATCAAAAGAGCCACATCTAGCTCTAGAGCCATAGGTTCCCTACCCCTAACATATAATAATTCTATATCGTGACAATACAGGACTATTTGTGCAACATAATCAAATTATATTACTTGACCTTGGTCTTGTGAAATCCTACTTTAAAGGGGAACATTATCACGATTTCAAAAGGGTTAAAAACAATAAAAAATCAGTTCCCAGGGACTTGTTGTATTTTTTGAATTTTTTTCAAAATTTTACCGGTCCCGGAATATCCCTAAATAAAGCTTTAAAGTGCCTTATTTTCGCTGTCTTCGAAACCACTATCCATTTCCCTGTGACGTCATACAGGGCTGCCAATACAAACAACATGGCGGTTACCACAGCAAGATATAGCGACATTAGCTCGGATTCAGACTCGGATTTCAGCGGCTTAAGCGATTCAACAGATTACGCATGTATTGAAACAGATGGTCGGAGTATGGAGGCAGATAGCGAAAACGAAATTGAATAAGAAATTAAAGCTATTGAGCTAATAGCTATTGACGCTATTCGGCCATAGCATGGGTGTACCTAATGAAGTGGCCCATAGCATGGCTGCCTTATTAGCATCGCCGGTAAAATGTGCAGACCAGAAGATCAGGACTTTCGCATCTTGTGACACTGGAGACACTTAAATCCGTCGATTGGTAAGTGTTTGTTTCACATTAAATGTGGGTATCTAGTTTCAAATGTACAAACAACTAGCGTAAATAGCATGTTAGCATCGATTAGCTGGCAGTCATGCCGTGACCAAATATGTCTGATTAGCACATATGTCAACAACATCAACAAAACTCACCTTAGTGATTTCGTTGACTTAATCGTTGCAAATGCATCTGCAGGTTATCCATACATCTCTGTGCCATGTCTGTCTTAGCATCGCCGGTAAAATGTGCAGACACTCTGGCAAATTCAATGAGGGTCTGGCGGCAGACACTTTCGCATCTTCGGGCCAGTGGTGCAACTTGAATCCCTCCCTGTTAGTGTTGTCACACCCTCCGACAACACACCGATGAAGCATGATATCTCCAAAGTTCCAAAAAATAGTCGAAAAAACGGAAAATAACAGAGCTGAGACCCGGTGTTTGTAATGTGTTGAAAATGAAAATGGCGGGTGTGTTACCTCGGAGACGTCACGTTCTGACGTCATCACCACATGACCGATAAACAGAAAGGCGTTTAATTCGCCAAAATTCACCCATTTAAAGTTCGGAAATCGGTTAAAAAAATACATGGTCTTTTTTCTGCAACATCAAGGTATATATTGACGCTTGCATAGGTTTGGTGATAATGTTCCCCTTTAAGATTAGACTGTTTTTGAATGCAAATCTTAAACCCGCAGCTGCAAATGTGATGCTTTGTTCGGGTAAAGTGAGCCCCGGACACAAATTCAAAGAAGGAGGCTGAACAATGAGGCTTTGAAGAGGCCTTCAGCCCTCCTAGTCCTCACCAGAAATAGCGAGTAGCGATCAGCGGCGATGAGCTGGTTGATGTGTAGGAAGATCTTGTGGCAGAGTGCTGTCACGTCCAGATGGCTGGAAACGTCCTTCACCAGCTCCAGCAGTCGGGCGCAAGGGTCGCACCCTGCCCGGCCGGCGCTCCCTTCCTCGCCATCCGCCGCCCCGCCACCGTGCCGTCGGGGAGGACCCTGGCGGTCGGCGTCACTCAGGAACGTCACCGAGCCCTCGGAGTCTTTAACCAGGATGGGCGGCAGCGGGCGGTCGAACTCCGAGGCGGAGATTTTGCGAGGCGGGGTGGCGGGGAGCGGGCTGGCTGCCGCCATGGCCAGGTTGTCCGAGATGGGGGGGTTGTCTTTGGAGGCAGTAGGCTTGATAGTGTGGACGCGTTCTGCAAACCATGCGTTCACCATCTCCCTGTTGGAAGAAGGACACCATGTCACCTTTGTCGCCTCAAACACCTTTTCTTACAACCTCAACCTCCCAAGGAAACTCATTTATTTATTGTAATATTTGTTATATTTGTCTTTCTTATTATTCCATTCCAAAGGGTCTGTCAAAACTCCAACCGTACAAAAACAGAAACCATTTTTTTCCATCGAATTTTATGCAAATTCATTGTTAACAAAAAACATATTTTATAAAGGACAGTTACAATTTTACATCTAGAGAAAATGCAAAATGAATATAGATACTTTTTTGGTCCTGTCCAATCATATTGTTAAAAAGTTAAAGTAGCAATAATTGTCACACACACACTAAGTATGGCGAAATTATTCTCTGCATTTGACCCATCACCCTTCATCACCCCCTGGGAGGTGAGGGGAGCAGTGAGCAGCAGCGGCGGCCACGCCCGGGAATCATTTTCTGTGATTTCAATCAATGTTTATTTATATAGCCCTAAATCACAAGTGTCCTGCAAATTAAATTGCCCATACCTATGCTCCTTCAAAGGCTGTTCTACTGGCTGCAAAGCATTGCACTTTCAAATACAACAATGAGTAGAGGAGTGTTATATGTGTGTATATGTGTATCAATCAATCAATGTTTATTTATATAGCCCTAGATCACAAGTGTCTCAAAGGGCTGCACAAACCACAACGACATAAGGGCAAGGAAAAACTCACCCCAGTGGGACGTCGGTGACAGTGACTATGAGAAACCTTGGAGAGGACCGGATATGTGGGCAACACCCCTAAATTTAATACTTGAATTTTAGTGAATTACAGCTAAGGGGTCCCATTTTTTTTAATCTTTGGTATGACTCGGCCGGGGTTTGAACTTCACAACCTACCGATCTGGGTGTTGTTGATGTTCAGGGGTGTCAAACTCATTTTAACTGAAGGAAAATCTATTCCCAGGTGGGCCGGACTGGTAAAATCATGGCAAAATAACTTAAAAATAAAGTTGTCAGATTATTTATATTTTTTTCTCACTTTGACCCAAAAAAATATAACAAGCACATTCTGAAAATGTATATACTACAAAACACTTAACGTAAGTTGAAAACTGAAAAAACACAATGAACTTAGACTTTGGCTTGATTTTGGAAGCTGGCGGGCCGTAGTTTGGGGAACCCTGAACAAGAGTTAAATGGATTAGAAAGGACAGATTTTAAAAAATTAAAATAAAAAATTAAATGAAATAACTTTTATTTTTTTTAAATTGGGACTTCCCGTGGGCCGGATTTTTTGACGCTGGCGGGCCGTAGTTTGGGGACCCCTGATATAAGGGTTAAGGTTACTAATACGTAATAATTCTGAGGTTATTGAGGGAAGACTCTTGGTTAGTGGCTTACTGTTTGTATAATAAGGCCATGCAGAATAAGGCATTAATAAGTACTTAATAATGACTAATTAAGAGCCAATATGTTGCTAATTTGCATGTTAATAAGCAACTAATTAATGCTGAATATGTGTTCCCCTTACTAAATTGTTACCAAATATGATAGTAAAAGTGGGTTATGGGTTATACTTGTATAGTGCTTTTCTACCCTCAAGGTACTCAAAGCGCTTTGACACTATTTCCACATTCACCCATTCACACACACATTCACACACTGATGGAGGGAGCTGCCATGCAAGGCGCTAACCACGACCCATCAGGAGCAAGGGTGAAGTGTCTTGCTCAAGGACACAACGGACGTGACAAGGTTGGTAGAAGGTGGGGATTGAACCAAGAACCCTCAGGTTGCTGGAATCGCCACTCTCCCAACCGCGCCATACCGTCCCCAAAAAGTGATAGCAAAGAAGCAGTTAGTGAATGTTAATAACACAGATGAAAATAAACATTATTACACTACAAATGGAACAATACAAATAACAATAGGATTTGCACTAATGATAATGAATAATAACAATAATTACCTCTATTATCAACAATACAATTTTTTTAAATGCAACAAAACATATATGTAATGATAACTTGAAATACAACAGAAAGAAGATAATTGGAGGGGAAGAAACTGTAATAACCTTGTAGATTGTTATAGTACAAATAGGTAAAGTTTTGTCAGTGTGTCGTGTTTTACCCAGGTTCCCCAACGGCGGGGGTCAGCAACCCAAAATATTGAAAGAGCCAAAAAGACCAAAAATACATCCGCCTGGAGCCACGAAAAATGAAAAGCCGTTTATACAGTTTGTCTTATAATGAAGGCAACACATTATGTAAGTGTCTATATTAGCTATAATACCCTACTATCAAAATGACTATGTGTCGCAGGCTGAAGCAAATCTTCGTTAACAGTAATGTTGAAATTTAATATTTTATTATACACATTTTTACAAAATAAGAAACCATTCGTAAATCAGAGGCTACTCAGAAGGGGAGATAACTCCTGAAAATGACTGGCTTTTAATGGCTAAAGATATAAATATGTGTGTCCAATTTAAAGGAAACGGTAATGTTTGCTGTGGTCTGGAACAACATGGCACACAAGCAACTATCAGAAATGCATCAAATATATATAATACATACGGATAATGTGTCATGAGACATGCAAACTAAATCATATACAAAGAGGATACAAGTAAAGGATATTAAATTATCTAAAATATACCTACAAATGAGGCATAACGGTGCAATATGTAGATACAGCTGGCCTAAATAGCATGTTAGCATTGATTAGCTTGCAGTCATGCACTGACCAAAAATGCCTGATGAGCACACCAACAAGTCAAAGGCATCAACAAAACTCACCTTTGTTCATTTACGCACAGTATAAAACTTTTGGTGTACAAAATTTGACAAAAAAGGAGTGGAGGATGTTTCATGCAAACAAACTGTTGCGTCACAGTCCACACTACGATGAGTTGTATGTACTGTATGTACCGTGAGTGTGTATGTATGTACTGTATTTGTGTATGTATGTGAGAGCATAGGTACCTATGTGTGTGCGTATGTATCTATGTATATATATATATATATATATATATATATATATGAATAATTGTGTGTATGTGAGTATATATGTGTAAACTGAATATAAATGAGGATGAAATGGATAAATAGATATTTAGCATCACTTCTCCCTTCATTTAAGACTCTAGTTAGCAAGATTGTGGAGATTCACACAAATGCAACATTCACGATTTGCCACCGAATTAATTTAATAGCATTTTTAACCTTGTTTTAGTAACTTTCCTTGACCCCATGGTGGGTTATTTTGCAGCCGTACCAATGAAGTAGTGTTTAAGCTACTGATTCTGAAAAATTATACATTGGCAAACGGACTGGTGGCACTACATTTCTTAGACCCTTATTTTATTTAGGGTAACGAGCACCAAATTTTATTGTGAAGGCAGGAAGTATGTTATTCTATAGACTTGTGATGTCCGATAATATCAGCAGGCCGACATTATTGGCCGATAAATGCTTTAAAATATGATATCGTAAATTATTGGTATCGGTTTCAAAAAGTAAAATGAAAGACTTTTTAAAACGCCGTTTTTATTGAGCGAACTATAGCACGGGCAGAGCAAAAACAAGAGTGATGACACCAGAACGACCAACAGAAAATGACAGGCTGAAATAGTGACATGATTAATAACAGGTGCGTGAGTTGAAACAAATCAGGTGTGTGAGTCCAAATGTGTACAGGTGAAACCAATGAGTTGTCATGGAAACAAAATAAGGGAGTGAAAAAAAGTAACATAACACAACTAAACAAAACATGATCACAAAACATGACAATTATTTGCCGTTTTGTTTCGCAATATTATGCAATAGCATCTTTTCTTACTTTCTGGTACCTGCTGATCTGTATTTTGGAACTGCATAAGTCCGGAAAATTTGCGCCCTTCCGCCTTTGTAGTCCTTCTTTTTCTCTATCTTCTTGTTATGGGACATTCATCCTCCAATGTTGCCATTTCTAATATAAAGTAAAATAAAATAAATGATAAATGGGTTGTACTTGTATAGCGCTTTTCTACCTTCAAGGTACTCAAAGCGCTTTGACACTACTTCCACATTTACCCATTCACACACACATTCACACACTGATGGAGGGAGCTGCCATGCAAGGCGCCAACCAGCACCCATCAGGAGCAAGGGTGAAGTGTCGTGCTCAGGACACAACGGACGTGACGAGGTTGGTACTAGGTGGGAATTGAACCAGGGACGCTCGGGTTGCGCACGGCCACTCTCCCACTGCGCCACGCCGTAGTGTAAAGTTCTTACTTATATCTGTCAGTAAACTCGCCATGAAAGCGCTAAAACATACCGGTGTAGTGAGTTTACATTTACCACCCGAGGAACTTTAGTTATTAGAGAGTTCCGGTTGGACGGTTTTTCACGGGAAACATTTCCGGCTTTGTTATTGCACTAGTGAGCAACGGATGCGGAGATGCTGCTCCGTTATTGATTGAAGTAAAGTCTGAATGTCATTAAAACAGTTAGTTCCATCTTTTGAGACATCTTCCACTCCCGTCCTTGCACGCTACACCGCTACGATAAAGATGACGGGGAGAAGACGCCCCGTAAATAAGATCGCCAACAAAACAGAAACATCATCAATGCAACATTTTGACCACAGAACCACCATTACATGTTATGTAGACCACAAGGAAGAGTTTTACATTTGGAACAAAAAAATGTGCCTTATAATCCGGTGCGCCTTATATATGAAACAAGATCAACAATAGACCATTCATCGGCAGTGCGCCTTATAAATCCGGTGCGCCCTATCGTCCGGAAAATACGGTATGTATAAGTGGAACTCTCGCAATACTTCCCTTTATACAATGGATTATCGATGACTTGAAATATAAACTTCTTTCATCGCTCCCTTGAGGGAGTCAGGGTTTATATCTTGTGGAGGAGATGAAAAAAAGAGTGTGGTCTCATTTTGGCGTTTGTGCTATGAATTGGGACAAAGCGAGGTAAAGACTTGTACGTCAAAAGTGTCCCACCATACAGACATGCAGAAGTCTGACTAAAGACCAATATGCCAATACAACATTTTCAACTTTCAGTGCACTCGGCTTGGAGGAAAACTGCTTAGTCTCTAGTAAGTTTAGAGTTCATGTTCAACTCTTTTAGTGAGGTTAATGTTAAGTTACATTTTATATGAAATGTTTAGACATATCTGTTTAAAAGGGGAACGTCCACGCTGCAAAATATACACTTTTGTTATGTTACTAGCAAATAAATATGATCTACTTGAGAATCACAAGATGTCCTGTTTTCTGACAGTTTCAAAGAGTGTCAACGGTTGGCAGACACTTCAAAATAAATACCCTGGTTATATAATTGTTGCTAAATATAACTTTGAAATTTATTTTTATTTGTTTTGTTTTCACCCTAGCAAGCTTGCCATATCAGGACAACATGACAGAAAAATATGTTTTATTGTCATTTATGAGTATGTTGAAAACTACAAAACCCAAAACCTTGGCACATTGTGTAAATCATAAATAAAAACAGAATACAATGATTTGCAAATCCTTTTCAACCAATATTCAATTGAATAGACTGCAAAGACAAGATATTTATTGATCCGACAGAGAAACTTTTTTTTTTTTGCAAATTAGTTGCCACAGGGGCATTTTTACCACTGTGTTACATGGCCTTTCCTTTTAACAACGCTCAGTAAGCGTTTGGGAACTGAGGGAGACCAATTTTTGAAGCTCTTCGGGTTGAATTCTTTCCCATTCTTGCTTGATGTACAGCTTAAGTTGTTCAACAGTCCGGGGTCTCCGTTGTGATATTTAAGGATTTTTAATTTTTCAATGGGACAGGCAGGCCAGTCTAGTACCAGCACTCTTTTAGTATGAAGCCACGCTGTTGTAACAAGTGGCTTGGCATTGTCTTGCTGAAATAAGCAGGGGCGTCCATGATAACGTTGCTTGGATGGCAACATATGTTGCTCCAAAACCTGTATGTACCTTTCTGCATTAATGGTGCCTTCACAGATGTGTAAGTTACCCATGCCTTAGGCACTAATACACCCCCATACCATCACAGATGCTGGCTTTTGAACTTTGCACTTAAAACAATCCGGGAGGTTCTTTTCCTCTTTGCTCCGGAAGACACAACGTCCAAAGTTTCCAAAAACAATTTGAAATGTGGACTCGTCAGACAACAGAACACTTTTACACTTTGCATCAGTCCATCTTAGATGGAGCGTTTCTGGGTGTTGTTGATAAATGGCTTTCGCTTTGCATAGTAGAGTTTCAACTTGCATTTACTGATGTAGCGACGAACTGTACTTACTGACAGTGATTTTCTGAAATGGTCCTGAGCCCATGTGGTGATATCCTTTACACACTGATGCAGTACCGCCTGAAAGATCCAAGTTCACGGGCATTCAATGATACGTGCAGTGATTTCTCCAGATTCTCTGAACCTTTGGATGATATTACAGACCTTAGATGGTGAAATTCCTAAATTCCTTGCAGTAGCTCTTTGATAAATGTTGTTCTTAAACTGTTCAACAGTTTGCTCACGCATTTGTTCACAAAGTGGTGACCCACGCCCCATTCTTGTTTGTGAATGACTGAGCATTTCATGGAAGCTGCTTTTATACCAATCATGGCACCCACCTGTTCCCAATTAGCCTGTTCACCTGTAAGATTTTCCAAATAAGGGTTTGAAGAGCATTCCCCAACGTTCTCAGCCTTTTTGCCACCTGTGCCAGCTTTTTTGAAACATGTTGCAGGCATCAATTTCTAAATGAGCTAATATTTGAAAAAAATAACAAAGTTTACCAGTTCGAACATTAAGTATCTTTTCTTTGCAGTCCATTCAATTTAATATAGGTTAAAAAATAATTTGCAAATCATTGTATTCTGTTTTCGATACAATTTACACAACATGCCAACTCGCTGGTTTTGGGGTTTGTAAATCTCTACAACTATATTTTTGTTTATTTCGGCAGTAAAACTAACGTCAGAACGACTCGACTGCATGCAGTGGCGCCTCTCTTTTAGTTGTCCATACTCTCTCTATACATGACTCTGCCACTAGAGGAACGTGGGCTCCATCTAGTGGTAAGCACTTCATTAATTACAAATGTATTTGATTAATTAGTTCAGTGTTTTATTTTCCGAAATTGAAACACAGTGTTACTGGCCAAACTGTGTTTAATATGTTAAAGTGGCCATAAATATTACAAAAACTTGTTAAACATAACCTCTGTCTTGTTTATGATGAATACTTAGACCTACTACACTACTGTATTTTAATGTTGGTCATTATGGTGATACTTGGAGAGCCAAGTGTTTACTACGGTGGTACTTGGGGGAAAAAGATTGAGAACCACTGGTCTATAGCACACCTACAGTATCTTCTGGCAAACTTCAGACGGGCCTGGACATGCACAGGCTTAAGCAGGGGGACACGTCTGGCACTGCAGGATTTAATTCCTTGTCGGCGTAGTGTGTTACTGATGGTAAAATTTGTTACTTTGGTCCCAGCTCTCTGCAGGTCATTCACCAGGTCCCCCCGTGTGGTTCTGGGATTTTTGCTCACCGTTCTTATGATCATTTTGACCCCACGGGATGAGATCTTGAGTGGAGCCCCAGATCGAGGGAGATTATCAATGGTCTTGTATGTCTTCCATTTTCTGATAATTGCTCCCACAGTTGATTTTTTCCCACCAAGCTGCTTGCCTATTGTAGATTTACTCTTCTCAGTCTGGTGCAGGTCTACAATTATTTTCCTGGTGTCCTTCGACAGCTCTTTGGTCTTGGCCATAGTGGAGTTTGGAGTCTGACTGTTTGAGGCTGTGGACAGGTGTCTTTCATACAGATAACGAGTTCAAACAGGTTCCATTAATACAAGTAACGAGTGGAGGACAGAAGAGCTTCTTAAAGAAGAAGTTACAGGTCCCCGCCGCTAGTTGGCATAACAATTGTCAGGATGAACCCTGTAAGATCCATCCAAAACATTTTAACGATTTCTTACCGGTGAACATTTATCCATGAAAATATGGAGAGGTCTCTGATACTATAGTAGTCACCTCTCCAAAAAAGTTTGAGAACCACTGATCTCGATTACAAATAAATGTAATTTGATCATGATTATTCAAAATTAACCCCAGAGCAAACCTGTAAATACTCAGATTAAGATTTCTAATTGCTCGAGAGAACGACACATTTTACATTTTACATTATATTATTCAAATTAAAATATTTGGACACATAACATTACAATTGCATTGATACAAATATTTTGATTTTTGGCATATAATAATATTAGGTGTCTGAATAATATAATCTAATGCACTGGGGGAGGGGGGTGAAGCGATCACATTATATATACGCAAATACTGTATATGTACACATACATATATGTACTTATACATACACACATACAGTATACATATGTATGTATATACATACATATACACACATATATATACACATATAAATATATACATATATACACACACACACATATATATATATATATACATATACATATATATATACATATATATATATATATATATATATATATATACATATACATATATATATACATATATATATATATATATATATATACATATATATATATATATATATATATACATATACATATATATACATATATATATATATATATATATATATATATACATATATATATATATATATATATATATATACATATACATATATATATACATATATATATATATATATATATATACATATATATATATATATATATATATATATATATATATATATATATATATATATATATATATATACATTCATATATATTAGGGGTGTGGGAAAAAATCGATTCGAATACAAATCAAACCCGTTGTGCGATTCAGATTCGATTATCTCTTTTTTTTTTTTATCAATAACAATGCAATCCAATTCCAAAACCAAACCTGACCCAGCAACACTCAGAACTGCAATAAACAGAGCAATTGAGAGGAGACACAAACACGACACAGAACAAACCAAAAGTAGTGAAACAAAAATGAATATTATCAACAACAGTATCAATATTAGTTATAATTTCAGCATAGCAGTGATTAAAAATCCCTCTTTGACATTATCATTAGACATACAATATATAAAAACAATTTTAAAAAGAACAATAGTGTCACAGTGGCTTACACTTGCATCGCATCTCATAAGCTTGACAACACACTGTGTCCAATGTTTTCAAAAAGATAAAATAAGTCATACTTTTGGTTCGTTTAATAGTTAAAACAAATTTACATTATTGCAATTTGTTGATAAAACATTGTTCTTTATAATTATAAAATCTTTTTTAAAACATCTACTACTCTGCTAGCATGTCAGCAGACTGGGGTAGATCCTGCTGAAATCCTATGTATTGAATTAATACAGAATCGTTTTGAGTCAAAAAAATATCGTTTTTGAATGGAGAATCGCGTTGAATCGAAAAAAAATCGATATATTATCAAATCGCGACCCCAAAAATCGATATTGAATCGAATCGTGGGACACCCAAAGATTTGCAGCCCTAATATACAAATATATACACACATAGATATACATATATACACACATATATACATATAAATACACACGCATAAATATACACATATATATACATATATACACACACATATATACAAACACATATATATGCATATATACACGCATATATATATGTATATATATATATATATATACACATAAATATACATATATACACATATATATGTGAATACATACAAATACATATACACATATATAAACACATATACACACACATTAATATGGATACAAATTTATTTATACATACAAACCCTTTCCAAATGAGTTGGGAAATTGTGTTAGATGTAAATATAAACGGAATACAATGATTTGCAAATCCTTTTCAACCCATATTCAGTTGAATATTCTACAAAGACAACATATTTGATGTTCAAATTGATAAACACAGGACAGGACAAAGAAGTAAGGAAAGGTGACAATAAATACTGATAAAGTTGAGGAATGCTCATCAAACACTTATATGGAACATCCCACAGGTGTACAGGCTAATTGGGAACAGGTGGGTGCCATGATTGGGTATAAAAGCAGCTTCCATGGAATGCTAAGTAATTCACAAACAAACATAGAGTGAGGGTCACCAATTTGTAAGCAAATTGTCGA
>NC_084620.1:46244700-46344700 GCF_033978795.1 Nerophis ophidion | reverse complement strand
GGTGATATCCTTTAGAGATTTATTTCGGTTTTTGATACAGTGTTGTTTGAGGGATCGATGAAATATGTTGTCTTTGTAGCATATTCAACTGAATATGGGTTGAAAAGGATTTGCAAATCATTGTATTCCGTTTATATTTACAACTAACACAATTTCCCAACTCATATGGAAACAGGGTTTGTAATTTCATTTGGCCCAAGTTTGAACAAATTAACCTATTAATCAGGAACCAAACATGTTTTGCATTGAATATTTAAAAAGCAAGGCTTGTATAACTTTATAGTGGCATGCAAAATCGAGTTTTAAATAATAATAATAATGAAAAAAAATATCAATGGCATAGCAAATCAAATTTAAATAAAAATGTAATGCCTCTTTTCTATTGGCAGCCTTCTGAGGTAAATATCAAAATAAACTTTTTCTACAGGCTAATAATACATTTGAAAATAAAACGACTATAATGAATAAATCTAACATTCAAGCCTTGAAGTCGCAAGAGAAAGTGCACAAATAAAATGTTAATTATTTATTTGCTTTAACACTGAATATTGAACAGGCGACGCTTATATAACTAAATAATGCTAAATTTACTTTCAAAAGACAAACAAAAAAAGATCAATGGCATATTAAATACAATTTAAATGAAAAATGTAATGACTCTTCTATTTGCAGCGTCCTGAGGTAAATAAACATGAACTTTTTCCACAGGCTAACACATTTGAAAACAAAAATAAACAATAAGTTGGGCGGGGTTGTATATTGTAAAGTCCCGGAAGAGATAGTGCTGCAAGGGGTTCTGGATATTTTTGTTTCTGTTCTGTTACGGTGCAAAATGTGTTTGTCATTCTTGGTTCGTGTGGGTTCACAGTGCGGCGCATACTTGTAACAGTGTTAAAGTTGTTTATACGGCGACCCTCAGTGTGACCAGTATGGCTGTTGACCAAGTATAATGGCATTCACTTGTATGTATATACATATTATGTGACTTGGCCGGCACGCTGTTGGTATATATATATATATATATAAAATATATATATATATATATATATATATATATGTGTGTGTATATATATATATATATATATATATAATATATATATATATATTATATATATATATATGTATTGATTATATATATATACATACATACATACATACATACATACACACACATACACACACACACACACACACACAAGTGAATGCAATTCATACTTGGTCAACAGCCATACAGGTCACACTGAGGGTGGCCGTATAAACAACTTTAACACTGTTACAAATTATGCGCCACACTGTGAACCCACACCAAACAAGAATGACAAACACATTTCACGGCGTAACACAACAGAACAAATACCCAGAAGTCCTTGCAGCACTAACTCTTCCGGGACGCTACAATATACAACCCTGCCCACCTCATTGTTATTTTTGTTTTCAAATGTATTAGCCTGTGGAAAAAGTTAATGTTGATATTTACCTCAGGAGGCTGCAAATAGAAAAGAGGCATTCATTTTTTGTATTTAAATGTATTTAATATGCCATTAATGTTTTTTCGTTTGTTTTTTGAAAGTTGATTTTGCGCTATTAAAGGCCTACTGAAACCCACTACTACCGACCACGCAGTCTGATAGTTTATATATCAATGATGAAATATTAACATTGCAAAACATGCCAGTACGGCATTTTTAGTTTACTAAATTGCAATTTTAAATTTCCCGCGAGTTTCTTGTTGAAAACGTCGTGGAATGATGACGCGTGCGCGTGACGTAATGGACTATAAGGAAATATTAGCGCAGCACTATTTGCGGCTAAAAGTCGTCTGCTTTAACCGCATAATTACACAGTATTTTGGACATCTGTGTTGCTGAATCTTTTGCAATTTCTTCATTTAATAATGGAGACTATAAAAAACAATGCTGTTGGTGGAAAGCGGTGGATTGCAGCTGTCTTTAGCACCGAGACACAGCCGGTATTTCTTTGTTTGTCGTGAAGCAGAGCGGTAAAGCGAACATGTTTTCTCTACGACAACCAGCATGTTTTAGGATGGGGAAATTGTGATTATACATCTTACCGGAGACATCGTCGTCCTACAGCAGCTGTCATGTCAAAAAAGGCAGCTGTGAGCTTGGGTCCTCGGCTTCTCTCTACGAGACACTGCGTGTTCACCGCAGCCATCCGACCTTAAGGTGTCTTTACAATCTTTAAAATATCACTAAAACACTATTAAAACAATAAGCAGATAAGGGATCTTCCAGAATTATCCTAGTAAATGTGTCTAAAAACATCTGAATCGCTCACAATGGAATCGCCTTTTTTTAACTTTATTTTTTCTAGTTCTTCGCTATCAATATCCTCAGCCACAAATCTTTCATCCTCGCTCAAATTAATGGGGAAATTGTTGTTTTCTCGGTCCGAATAGCTCTTTTTGTTGGAGGCTCCCATTATAAATAATGTGAGGATGTGAGCAGCCATCCCACAGGTGACGTCATCGTCTGCTACTTCCGGTAAAGGAAAGAATTTTTTTTAGCGACCAAAAGTTGCGAACTTTATCGTCTATGTTCTCTACTAAATCCTTCCAGCAAAAATATGGCAATATCGCAAAATGATCAAGTATGACACATAGAATGGACCTGCTATCCCTGTTTAAATAAGAAAATCTCATTTCAGTAGGCCTTTAAGGTATATAAGCGTTGCCCGTTCTATATTCAGTGTTAAAGAAAATCAGTGGAGCAATACTTAACATTTTATTCGTGCACTTTCTCTTGCTACTTCATTATTGTTATTTTATTTTCAAATGTATTATTAGCCTGTGGAAAAAGTTTATTTTGGTATTTACCCCAAAGGCTGCAAATAGAAGAAGCATTAAATTTGTATTTAAATTTGTTTTGATATGCCATTAATATTTTATTATTATCATTATTTAAAACTAAATTTTGCATGTCACTATAAAGTTATATACAGTGGGGCAAAAAATAATTTAGTCAGCCACAGATTGTGCAAGTTCTCCCACTTAAAATGATGACAGAGGTCTGTAATTTTCATCATAGGTACACTTCCACTGTGAGAGACAGAATGTGAAAACAAAAATCCAGGAATTCACATTGTAGGAATTTTAAATAATTTATTTGTAAATTATGGTGGAAAATAAGTATTTGGTTAACCATTCCAAAGCTCTCACTGATGGAAGGAGGTTTTGGCTCAAAATCTCACGGTACATGGCCCCATTCATTCTTTGCTCAACATGGATTAATCGGCCTGTCCCCTTAGCAAAAAAACAGCCACAAAGCATTATGTTTCCACCCCCATGCTTCACAGTAGGTCTGGTGTTCTTGGGATGCAACTCAGTATTCTTCTTCCTCCAAACGCGACGAGTTGAGTTTATACCAAAATGGATACATGGATGATACAGCAGAAGATTTGGAGAATGTCATGTGGTCAGAAGAAACCAAAATGTAACTTTTTGGTATAAAATCAACTCGTCGTGTTTGGAGGAAGAAGAATACTGAGTTGCATCCCAAGAACACCATAACTAGTGTGAAGCATGGGGGTAGAAACATCATGCTTTGGGGCTGTTTTTCTGCTAAGGGGACAGGACGATTGATCCGTGTTAAGGAAAGAATGAATGGGGCCATGTATCGTGAGATTTTGAGCCAAAACCTTCTTCCATCAGTGGTTGACCGAATACTTATACTTATTTTCCACCATAATTTACAAATAAATTCTTTAAAATTCCTACAATTTGAATTCCTGGATTTTTTCCCCACATTCTGTCTCTCACAGTTGAAGTGTACCTATGATGAAAATTACAGACCTCTGTCATCATTTTAAGTGGGAGAACTTGCACAATCGGTGGCTGACTGAATACTTTTTTGCCCCACTGTAAGCCTTGCTTGTTCAATATTCAATGCAAAACTCGTTTGGATCCTTATTAAAAGTGTAATTTGTTCAACCTTGAGGAAAAGCGGACGTGATGACAGGCTTTATTCGGTTTTACATTTTGACCCACTCTGTGTTTGAGTTTGCCATCAAAACACACGCAGACTACTTCTGCGTTTAAGTAACTTGATTTCTCATGCTCATTTTTTTTTTTCTGCCACACGTGGAAAGCCGATCAGTAAAAATAATGCATACATTAAGTTGCTCCCTGGTAAAATAAAAAGTCGGGGAACTCTAGTATACATCATTACTTTGTACACACCCCAAGAGTGCAGTATGTACTGTGGTAATCAATACATTGGTTTAATTAGCGCCATGTAAAATATCTGTAAAAATGTTAAAAACAGCTCCGATATGTTTGAAAATAAATGACTACACAGTATACTTGAATCCATAAAGATATCAAATAAGAATACCCACTCACGACATTGCAAATATATCAAGGGAAAAAGAAGTTGAAGTGATGAGGCCCAGGGAACGTGATATCAACACTTCCATACAAACAATGTGGTAAACTTTTGGAATATGAGCTGATACCAGTAGTTCAAAGATTGCAGAATTGTTTTTCTTGGCATATCAGGCTTGCCTTATTAGGCCAACTCCCTACATGTTCTTTTCTCATAAACACAAACCCCAGAACCAGTGACGTCTGCACGTTGTGTAAATGGTAAATAAAACAGAATACAATGATTTGCAAATCATTTTCAACTTAATTTCAATTGAGTAGACTGCAAAGACAAGATATTTAACGTCCGAAACTGGAAAACTTTGTTGTTTTTTGCAAATATTGGCTCATTTGGAATTTGATGCCTGCAACATGTTTAAAAAAAGACTGAGAAAGTTGAGGAATGCTCATCAAACTTACACTTATTTGGAACATCCCACAGGTGAAGAGGCTAATTGGGAACAGGTGGGTGCTGTCAAACTAGGACTTGGACTTGGGTTGTTTCTTCGATGCGGAGGATATTTAGGACGAGCCAGGCGTGAACGTGAGTACATATTTATTGATATTCTAACAAAACTACACAAAAAGGCAAACAAAGGCCGCGCACAGTGGCGGAGAACAAATACTTGCTTACAAAAACAAATGACTAGAACAAAGGTTGTAAACTAAAAACGTGAAACAAAAACACTTGTGCTGTGGCATGAATTACAAACTAAAAGGCATAAATACGAAACTTACGTGGCGTGGACAAAAACGAACAGCAAGGCATGAAGGTAGGTACATGGTAATGTGGGTAAGGTAGGTAGGTAAAGTGGCCAGGACGAAGACAGAAACAGAATGGCTTAAATAATGACTGTGATAATGATTAGCAGGTGTGAGAACTGACTTGAAGGCGAGGTGAAAATCAATGAGTTGGTATGGAGACGAAAACAAACCAGGAAGTGGAAAAACAGAACTCAGTGTCCAAAAAACAAAACATAACATGACCAAACATGACAAAAACAAAACATAATCCATAGGCGTGACAGGTGCCATGATTGGGTATAAAAGCAGCTTCCATGGAATGCTCGGTCATTCACAAACAAGGATGGAGCAAGGGTCACCACTTTTTGAACAAATGCGAGAGCAAATTGTCCGGCAGTTTAAGAACAACATTTCTCAACAAGCTATTGCAAGGAATTTAGGGATTTCACCATCTACAAAGGTTCATAGAATCTGGAGAAATCACTGCACGTACCATTGAACGCCCGTGACCTTGGATCCCTCAGGCAGTACTGCATCAAAAAGCGACATCAGTGTGCAAAGGACATCACTGCATGGGCTCAGGAACACTTCAGAAAACCACTGTCAGTAGCTACAGTTTGTAGCTACATCTGTAAGTGCAGGTTAAAACTCTGCTATGCAAAGCGAAAGCCAATTTATCAACAACACCCAGAAACACCACCGGCTTCGCTGGGCCCGAGCTCATCTAAGCTGGACTGATGCAAAGTGGAAAAGTGTTCTGTGGTCTGACGAGTTCACATTTCAAATTCTTTTTTAGGAAACTGTTGACGTCGTGTCGTCCAAAACAAAAGAGGAAAATAACCATCCGGATTGTTTTAGGCGCATAGTTCAAAAGCCAGCATCTGTGATGTTAAGGGGGTGTGTTAGCGCCCACACTGCAAAAACTGAAATCTAAGTAAGATTAAATATCTCAAAGAAGGGTGACATTTGCTTATTTTATGTCTGATAAGATAATTCTCCTCACTAAGCAGATTTCATGTTAGAGTGTTTTACTCGTTTTAAGGGTTTTGGTCCTAAATGATCTCGGTAAGATAATACGGCTTGCTGCTGAGAATTTATGAACTATATTGAGTAAAACATGCTTGAAACTAGAATATCAACTGATGCAAAACTGTGTTATCAACACTCACAAGTGTAAAACTACTTTTTTAAGTAACAATTTCTTATTTCAAGCTTGGGCTGGGCGATATGGCCTTGTTTTAATATCTCGATATTTTTCGGCCATATCGCGATACACAATATATATCTCCATATTTTGCCTTAGCCTTGAATGAATACTTGATGCATATAATCACGGCAGTATGATGATTCTATGTGTCTACATTAAAACATTCTTGTTCATACTGCATTAATATATGCTCATTTTAAACTTTCATGCAGAGAGGGAAATCACAACTAAGTCAATTCACCAAATATTTATTAAACAGTTATTAAGCAGTGGCACAAACATTCATGTCATTTCCAAAACAGAAGGTGCAAGATTGTCAGAGACATTTTAAAACAAGCTATGAGTGCACTTTTGTGCATGATGGCACTAAGATGATATATCAAAACAACACTAAATCAAAGTGCACTTTTAATACAGAACGCCACTATAATAGTTTAAAACAAATAAAGTGCACTTTTGTGCATGATGTCACAGAGGATATTTTAATAAGTGTCAAATAAAAATGAGCTGCATTATAAGAACTCATATGGTGTTCGTCCTTCGCTATGTGGTAGGTTACTGCGGACATTATTTCCTTCTGTTGTTGACTATTTATTTCATACGGTGTTGATGTGGAAATGTTTGCCTCGGCATTTTGATGGTGTGGCACCGAATGGAGATGTTGACGTGCAGAGTTTTAAAGGCCTACTGAAATGAGATTTTCTTATTTAAACAGGGATAGCAGTTCCATTCTATGTGTCATACTTGATCATTTCGCGATATTGCCATATTTTTGCTGAAAGGATTTAGTAGAGAACATCCACGATAAAATTCGCAACTTTTGGTCGCTAATAAAAAAGCCTTGCCTTTATCGGAAGTAGCAGACGATGTGCGCGTGACGTCACGGGTTGTAGGGCTCCTCACATCCTCACATAGTTTATAATCATAGCCTCCAGCAGCAAGACCTATTCGGACCGAGAAAGCGACAATTTCCCCATTAATTTGAGCGAGGATGAAAGATTCGTGGATGAGGAAATTTAGAGTGAAGGACTAGAAAGAAAAAAAAAAGGTGATTGCACTGGGAGCGATTCAGATGTTTTAGACACATTTACTAGAATAATTCTGGAAAATCCCTTATCTGCCTATTGTGTTGCTAGTGTTGTAGGGAGATTAAATAGTACCTAAAAGTCGGAGGGGTGTGTTGACCGCGAGTGTCTCTGAGGGAAGTCACACAGCTGCAGCAGGACGGAAGCTCCGCTGATGTCTCCGGTAAGAGCCGACTTATTACCACAATTTTCTCACCGAAAACTGCCAGTTGACATGTGCTCGGGATCCATGTTCGCTTGATCGCTCTGTTCCATAGTAAAGCTTCACCTTCGGGAATTTTAAACAAGGAAACACCGTGGATTTGTGTGGCTAGAGGCTAAAAGCTTCCCATCTCCATCTTTCTACTTTGACTTCTCCAATATTAATTGAACAAATTGAAAAAGATTCAGCAACACAGATGTCCAGAATACTGTGTAATCAAGCAGACTACTTATAGCTTGGATCGGGCTGGAAAATAATGTCCGCTACAACCCGAGACGTCAAACCCACGCGTCATCAAACGAGTCATCATACCGCGACATTTTCAACACGACACTTCGCGGGAAATTTAAAATTGCAATCTAGTTAACTAAAAAGGCCGTATTGGCATGTGTTGCAATGTTAATATTTCATCATTGATATATAAACTATCAGACTGCGTGGTCGGTAGTAGTGGGTTTCAGTAGGCCTTTAATTCTCTAGCAGGTGACTTTTTTGGTTCCGTTTTGTATCACATCTGGTTAGTTTTGTCATCCTTAGTTCCTGGTGGCACTTCCTGTTTGTTCCGTTTCCATAGTTACGCATTTGTGTCACCTGCCTTTTGTTTTTCACGCGCACCTGCTTTTTGATTATCCCCTCTATTTTGGCCTGCCCTTTTTGTTCATTCGCTCTCGGATTCAAGTTGGCTGATCGATGCAACAGGTGACGTCGCTAATTCCTATTGTGGTAAAATTATTTACTGCTATTCCTTCGTTTGTGTCCCTAGCTCACATGCTAGCGCTTTCAGTTTTTTCTAGCTCTCATGCTAGTTCTATTGGTTTCGTCTTTAGTGCCTTGTGCAAGTCTTTTTGTTCTTAGTCTGTTTTACAGTAGAAATAAATCATAATTTTTTACCTTCACGCTGTGTCCAGTTCCGCCTGCATTATAGAAAGAACGCACCCGCATAACCACAATGCCAGCTAAGCGTCACACTATTGGCAGATAATTTTGCTTAGTTAAAAAAAAATACCCCTCATTTGTGTAATTGTTTTTGTACCCTGACTTTTAGCAGTTCAAGGCATGGGTAACTTACACATCTGTGAAGGCACCATTAATAATGAAAGGTACATTCAGGTTTCGGAACAACATATGCTGCCATATATGCGCCGTCTTTTTCATGGACGCCCCTGCTTGTTTCAGCAAGACAATGCCAAGTCTTGTGTTACAACAGTGTGGCTTCATAGTAAAAAACATGTCACCCATTGAAAATGTGTGGCACAATATGAAGCCTAAAATACTGCAACAGAGACTGTTGAACAAATTAAGCTGTACATCAAGCAAGAATGGGAAATGATTCCACCTGAAAAGCTTCAAAAATTGGTCCCCTCAGTTCCCAAACGTTTACTGAGTGTTGTTAAAATGAAAGGCCATGTAACACAGTGGTAAAAATGCCCCTCTGATAATTTTTTTTGCAATGTGTTGCTGCCATTAAATTGTAATAAATGACTATTTGCAAAAAAAATATTATTCCCAGTTTGAACATTAAATATGTTGTCTTTGCAGTCTATTTTATGAATATAAGTTGAAAAGGATTTGCAAATCATTGTATTCTTTTTATATTTACGATTAACTTAGAATTTCATGGCTGGAACATGTGCCAAAGTAGTTGGGAAAGGGCATGTTCACCACTGTGTTACATCACCTTTTCTTTTAACAACACTCAATAAACGTTTGGGAACTGAGGAAACTAATTGTTGAAGCTTTGAAAGTGGAATTCTTTCCCATTCTTGTTTTATGTAGAGCTTCAGTCGTTCAACAGTCCGGGGTCTCCGCTGTCGTATTTTACGCTTCATAATGCGCCACACCTTTTCGATGGGAGACAGTTCTGGACTGCTTGAACTCACCGTAGTGTGTTTACATGTATAACATTCTTCAACGATGCCACAGAAAGACATATTTTATGCCACTCATTCTTTGTCTCATTTTGTCCACCAAACTTTTTATGCGTCATTGATGTTATTTACTTGTATTCAGTGCTTATCAAGCATATTTGGTCGGTGCACGACTGCAAGCTAAT
Source organism: Nerophis ophidion (assembly GCF_033978795.1). NCBI lineage: Eukaryota > Metazoa > Chordata > Actinopteri > Syngnathiformes > Syngnathidae > Nerophis > Nerophis ophidion. The sequence continues at coordinate 46,335,028 of NC_084620.1, read as the reverse complement.
CGATGCTAACATGCTATTTAGGCTAGCTGTATGTACATATTGCATCATTATGCTTCATTTGTAGCTATATTTGAGCTCATTTAGTTTCCTTTACTTATGTCCTCTTTGTATCCATCCATCCATTTTTCTACCGCTTATTCCCTTTGGGGTCGCGGGGGGCGCTCGTGCCTATCGGGCGGAAGGTTGGTATTAAATTCATTTTTCATGACATATCTGTATGTAATATCGGCTGCATGTCTGATAGTTGTTTGTGCGCCGTGTTGTCCCAGACCACAGCAAACGTAACCCAGCTTGCAAAGATTGTTATAATTCCATTAGAAGAAGACAGCTTACTGTTTACTTTGAGTTGGACACACACATCTATACCTTTGGCCCTTCTAAGCTAGTCATTTAGAGGAGTTATCTCACCCTCTGAGAAGCCTGCATTTTAATCATATTCTCCAATGTTGCAAAAATGTGTAGAATAAATTTTACATTTCAACAAATCTGTCAACGAAGATTTGTCTCAGCGACACGTGGTCATTTTGATAGTACGCTAATATAGACACTTATATCATGTGTTGACATCATCATATCACTGATAGAAGGCTTTTCATTTTTTGCGGCTCCAGACAGATTTTTTTTGGGTATTTTTGGTCCAATATGGCTCCTTTATCATTTTGTGTTGCTGACCCCTGGCTTAGGCTGTCTCCCGGGTAGTTGACATCAGCCCCCACACCCGCCGAGTTTCATAACCGTACCATACATGCCAAACTTGAGACCTCCGATTTCGGGAGGTGATGGGTGGGGGGTGGGGCTGAGGCATGGTTGGGGGCGTGGTTAAGAGGGGAGGAGTATATTTACAGCCAATTCACCAACTTGAGTATTTCATACCTATATATATATATATATATATATATATATATATATATATATATATATATATATATATATATATATATATATATATATATATATATATATATATAGGTATGAAATACATGACTTTCAGTGAATTCTAGCTATACCTGTATATTTTTATTTTATTATATATATAAATAAAAGAAATAGTGGAATTTCATACGGCACCTATCAAATACGTGGGCTTCAGGAATCAGAACAGACTTCCTCACTTGCCGTCAGGTGTGCAACACCACGTAAGTTGTTGGCCAATCAAAAGGCAACCCCATAACGCTATAGCCAACATTCACCAGGAGATGGCAACAGACAACATAGATCACTCTATTACAGACGGCGTCGCCATGGCTGTAGTTTCCTCGTTCTTCTGCTTCGTCTCCTTGTGTGTGCAGTTTTTTATTAAAATCTGTAGATGTTGTAACGTGATTGGGCAGGCAAGCTGTTTATATAACGAGAAAGCGGACGTGAAAACAGGCTGTCCCCACTCATGTCCGCATGGAGCCGGAGGGGGCGTGGCCTCCTGCTCCGGCTGAAATTCAGGAGATTTTCGGGAGAAAATTTCTTCCGGGAGGTTTTCAGGAGAGGCGCTGAATTTCGGGAGTCTCCTGGAAAATCCGGGAGGGTTGGCCACTATGAACCGTACCCACCTCCATTAAACACCACGCGGTATGCTTCGGATCTTGAGCTGTTTCACCTTGTGTAAATATTTAAGAACATGTTTTCCTTCCAGAGTTATCTCCTGGTGCCAAGTGTTGAGCAGATTCTGTTCTGTCTCCCTGTAATGTTTGTCTGATCATGAATGGGATTGTGCTGAAAATTGTAATTTTCCTGAAGGAACTTTCCTGACGGAATAAATAAAGTACTATCTAATCTAATCTAATCTAAGATACCAGATGTCCAATCATTTTTACACCATCATTTTTCTTGTAAACAAAGATGTTCTCGAGCTAAGCCCTTAAGTAAAACATCCCAGAACATGTTTTAAGACATTTTCTGGCAAATCTAGTTTTCCTTGGGTGGTGGGACTTGTGGGACTCGAACCTCGGTAGGTATTTTGAACATTTTTGGGGACTTTTGCCGACTTTTCTCCGCCACTTTCCGTGGGACTTTGCTTGGTGCGTTTAGAAATTTTTTGCATCCCGGGACTTGTGCGGCTGGAACCCAGGGAAGTATTTCGGACAAAATTGGGACTTTTGACCATTTTTGCCGCCTTTTGCCCCCTTCTTCCCCACCTTCCTGTTCACCATTGCTGGGTGTGTTTTAGACATATGGACAAAAATAGTTTCAAGCATGTTTTACTCAATGTAGATCATCAAATCTCAGCAACATGCTGTAATATCTTACGGAGATCATTTAGGACCAAAACCCTTAAAACAAGTAAAACGCTTTAACATCCTGGGATGGCCAAAATGTCCATAACACACCAAGCCGAGTGCCACGGGGGAGGTGGGTATAAAAGTTGGAAAAGTCGGCAAAAGTCCCAAAAATGTCCAAAATACCCACCCAGGTTCAAGTTCCACAGGTCCCGCCACCCAAGGAAAACTAGATTTGCCAGAAAATGTCTTAAAACATGTTCTGGGATGTTATACTGAAGGGCTTAGCTCGAGAACATCTTTGTTTACAAGAAAAATGATGGTGTAAAAATTATTGGACATCTTGTATCTGCTCAACACTTGGTACCAGGAGATAACTCTGGAAGGAAAACATGTTCTTAAATATTTACACAAGGTCAAATAGCTGTACAAAGTGTCCACAACACACTCAGCAAAGTCCCACGGAAGGCTGGGGGAAAAGTGAGAAAATTCGGTAAAATGTACTAAAATCACACCCAGGTTCCAGACTTGTGGTACTCCATGTGGGACTCGAATTTGCTCGGCCGGTGGCGGGACTTGTGGGACACGAACCTGGGTATTATGAACATTTTTGGGAACTTTCGCCGACTTTTCTCCCCCACTTCCCGTGGGACTTTGCCCGGTGCGTTTTGGACATATTTTGCATCCCGGGACTTGTGCGACTGGAACCCGGGGAAGTATTTTGGACAAAATTGGGACTTTTGACCATTTTGACCGCCTTTTCCCCTCCTATTCCGTGCCGTCCTGTGCACCATTGCTGGGTGAGTTTTGGACATTTTCACAAAAATAGTTTTAAGCATGTTTTACTCAATGTAGGTCATCAAATCTCAGCAATAAGCTGTAATATCTTACGGAGATCATTTATGCCCAGAACCCTTAAAACAAGTAAAACGCTCTAACATAAAATCTTATGTATGGCCGCGCAAGTCCCGGGATGGCCAAAATGTCCATAATACACCCAGCCGAGTGATCGGGGGGGGGGGGATAAAAGTTGGAAAAGTCGGCAAAAGTTCCAAAAATGTCCAAAATACCTACCCAGGTTCAAGTTCCACAAGTCCCACGGAAGGCGGGGAGAAAAGTGAGAAAATTTGGTAAAATGTACATACATCCCACCCGGGTTCCAGACTTGTGGTACTCCGTGTGGGACTCGAACTTGCCCGGCCGGTGGCGGGACTTGTGGGACTCGAACCTGGGTAGGTATTTTGAAAATTTTTGGGAACTTTCGCCGACTTTTCTCCCCCACTTCCCGTGGGACTTTGCTCGGTGCGTTTTGGACAAGTTTTGCATCCCAGGACTTGTGCGACTGGAACCCGGGGAGGTATTTTGGACAAAATTGGGACTTTTGACCATTTTGGCCGCCTTTTCCCCCCTTCTTCCCCGCCTTCCTGTGCACCATTGCTGGGTGTGTTTTAGACATATTGACAAAAATAGTTTCAAGCATGTTTTACTCAATATAGATCATCAAATCTCAGCAACAAGCTGTAATATCTTACGGAGATCATTTAGGACCAAAACCCTTAAAACAAGTAAAACGCTTTAACATCCTGGGATGCCCAAAATGTCCATAATACACCAGGCCGAGTGCCACGGGGGAGGTGGGGATAAAAGTTGGAAAAGTCGGCAAAAGTCCCAAAAATGTCCAAAATACCTACCCAGGTTCAAGTTCCACAGGTCCGGCCGCCGGCCGGAATGTACAAAGTGTCCAAAACACACTCAGCAAAGTCCCACGGAAGGCGGGGGGAAAAGTGAGAAAATTTGGTCAAATGTACAAAAATCACACCCGGGTTCCAGACTTGTGGTACTCCATGTGGGACTTGAACTCGCCTGGCCGGTGGCAGGACTTGTGGGACTCGAACCTGGGTAGGTATTTTGAAAATTTTTGGGAACTTTCGCGGACTTTTCTCCCCCACTTCCCGTGGGACTTCGCTCGGTGCGTTTTGGACAAGTTTTGCATCCCAGGACTTGTGCGACTGGAACCCGGGGAGGTATTTTGGACAAAATTGGGACTTTTGACCATTTTGGCCGCCTTTTCCCCCCTTCTTCCCCGCCTTCCTGTGCACCATTGCTAGGTGTGCTTTGGACATTTTGACAAAAATACTTTCATGCACGTTTTACTCATGCGGTCAATCTATGTTCCCATCCTCACCAAAGGTGATGAGCTTTGGGTTATGACCGAAAGGACAAGATCACGGGTACAAGCGGCCAAAATGAGTTTCCTCCGCCGGGTGGCGGGGCTCTCCCTTAGAGATAGGGTGAGAAGCCCTGCCATCCGGGAGGAGCTCAAAGTAAAGCCACATTGAGAAAAGCCAGTTTAGGTGGTTCAGGTATCTTGTCAGGATGCCACCAGAACGCCTCCCTAGGGAGGTACGTCCAACCGGTAGGAGGCCACAAGGAAGACCCAGGACACGTTGGGAAGACTATGTCTCCCGAATTGCCTGGGAACGCCTCGGGAAGAGCTGGACGAAGCGGCTGGGGGGATGGAAGTCTGGGCTTCCCTGCTTAGGCTGCTGCCCCTGCAACCCGACCTCAGATAAGCGGAAGAAAATGGATGGATGGATGTTTTACTCAATATAGGTCATCAAATCTCAGCAACAAGCTGTAATATCTTACTGAGATCATTTAGGAGCAAAATCCTTAAAGGGGAACATTATCACCAGACCTATGTAAGCGTCAATATATACCTTGATGTTGCAGAAAAAAGACCATATATCTTTTTAACCCATTTCCAAACTCTAAATGGGTGAATTTTGGTGAATTAAACGCCTTTCTATTATTTGCTTTCGTTGTGACGTCATCTAGATAGCTAATCGATGCTAACATGCTATTTAGGCTAGCTGTATGTACATTTGTAGCTATATTTGCATCCAGCCTTTCCCTCCACCCACATTTAATGCCAAACAAACGCTTACCAAACGACGGATTTAAGTTGCTCCAGTGTCACAAGATGCAAAAGTCCCGATTGTTTGGTCTGCACATTTTACCGGCGGTGCTAAGGCAGACATGGCACAGAGATGTATGGATATCCTGCAGATGCATTTCCAACGATAAAGTCAACGAAATCACAAAGGTGAGTTTTGTTGATGTTATTGACTTATGTGCTAATCAGACATATTTGGTCACGGCATGACTGCCAGCTAATCAATGCTAACATGCTATTTTGGCTAGCTGTATGTACATTTGTAGCTATATTTGGATCCAGCTTTACCCTCCACCCACATTTAATGCCAAACAAACACTTACCAATCGACGGATTTAAGTGGCTCCAGTGTCACAAGATGCAAAAGTCACGATCGTTTGGTCTGCACATTTTACCGGCGATGCTAAGGCAGACATGGCACAGAGATGTATGGATATCCTGCAGATGCATTTCCAACGATAAAGTCAACAAAAACACAAAGGTGAGTTTTGTTGATGTTATTGACTTATGTGCTAATCAGACATATTTTGTCGTGGCATGACTGCCAGCTAATTGATGCTAACATGCTATTTAGGCTAGCTGTATGTACATTTGTAGCTATATTTGCATCCAGCTTTACCCTCCACCCACATTTAATGCCAAACAAACACTTACCAATCGACGGATTTAAGTGGCTCCAGTGTCACAAGATGCAAAAGTACCGATCGTTTGGTCTGCACATTTTACCGGCGATGCTAAGGCAGACATGGCACAGAGATGTATGGATATCCTGCAGATGCATTTCCAACGGTAAAGTCAACAAAATCACAAAGGTGAGTTTTGTTGATGTTATTGACTTATGTGCTAATCAGACATATTTTGTCGTGGCATGACTGCCAGCTAATCGATACTAACATGCGATTCAGACTATCTGTATGTACATTTGTAGCTATATTTGGATCCAGCGTTACCCTCCACCCACATTTAATGCCAAACAAACACTTACCAATCGACGGATTTAAGTTGCTCCAGTGGTCAAAAGATGCAATCGTTGGTTAGAAGGAAATTGCCGAATAGCTTCAATAGCTTTTCGCTCAATAGCTTCAGTTTCTTCTTCTATTTCGTTTTCGCTATCTGCCTCCACACTCCAACCATCCGTTTCAATACAAGCGTAATCTGTTGATATGCTTAAGCCTCTGAAATCCGAGTCTGAATCCGAGCTAATGTTGCTATATCTTGCTGTTCTATCCGCCATGTTTCTTTGTATTGGCGTCACTATGTGACGTCACAGGAAAATGGACGGGTAGATTCACAGATAGCGAAAATCAGGCACTTAAAGCCTTTTTTCGGGATATTCCACGATGGGTAAACATTTTTTTTTAAAACTTTGAAAGATAAAATAAGCCACTGGGAACTGATTTTTATTGGTTTTAACCCTTCTGAAATTGTGATAATGTTCCCCTTTAAAACAAGTTAAACACTAAAATAAAATTTGCTCGGTGAGAAGAATGATCTTATCAGACATAAAATAACCAAATATCCCCCTTATTTGAGATTTTTAATCTTACTGAGATTCCAGTTTTTGCTGCGTAGGCTTTGGATCAAGAGCTGATTGATACTAGTTGTCTTTAGATCATGGATGTTTCTAAAAACACTGTCTCTATCTCCCCATAGCAGTTTTTACCTGCTGCCAATTGTTCTCACATTGCTAACACTAAAAATAGATCATGTTCTTCTTGAAGTAGAAACAAAAATTCCCACCGTGTCAGCGCAGATTTTCCTCCACCAAATAGGGCGATATTTCTCGGCCTGTATTTTTTTTTTTTTACTTCGCTACCAGTGTTTGGCCCCACGAAGCATCCCTGTGACGACTCCCGACTGTTATCTCCCTTTTTAAAACCTTCTCCCCCACTTGTCCAGCTCTCTCTCTCTCTCTCTCCTCTCCCTTTTCCTATTCAGGAGACCATCGAGCGTTACTTCGCCTTGTTTGTGTTAAGTGTTCCTGTCCTGTCAATCCACCAAAGACGTAGCTTCAGCACGTTCTGTAGATGCACTCTATTCCTTTAAAGCATACTTGCGATTACAGATGAAGGAAAAAGTGAACTAATAGCTAAATATATTAAAGTTAAAGCTATGAATATACTTTGTAGGGTTTTAATGTACAGTTAAAGTACTAATGATTGTCACACACATACACTATGTGTGGTGAAATTATTGTCTGCATTTGACCCATCACCCTGGATCACCCCCTAGGAGGTGAGCAGTGAACAGCAGCGGCGGCCGCGCCCGAGAATCATTTTTGGTGATTTAACCCCCAATTCCTAGCCTTGATGATGAGTGCCAAGCAGGGAAGTAATGGGTCCCGTTTTTATAGTCTTTGGTATGACTCGGCCGGGGTTTGAACTCACGACCTACCGAACTCAGGGCGTACATTCTAACCACTAGGACACTGAGCAGGTAGACTTATTTATAATGTTGTAATATACTCTTCACATTTTATAAAAATCCAATGTAATAAAATGCATTGGATTTATACAAAATATATAGTAATATAGTTGATTTTTGAAAACATTTTAAACACATTTTTTTAATGAAAAAATACATTTTAAAATACATTTTTGTTTTAGATTATTACAGAAAAAAAGTTAACTTTAGTTAATTTTTTCCCGTTGTTTTCTCAAATTCCTAGTTTCTATTGAAAACAAAAATGAAATGAAATAACACAAATCATATCAGCAATTTTAGTGTTTTAAAACTGTGGTTCCCAACAAAATAATTTTTTATTAAGTTAAAAAAATAAAAAAAATTTAATAATTTTTTTTATTTTATTTTATTTTTATTAAATCAGAATAAAAACAAAGACACACTTACAATTAGTGCACCAACCCCAAAAAAACTCCCTTTTTTATGCCAAAAACAAAAAAACAAAAACAAATAATCAAGCGTTGCAGTTACAAAAAAGTTGGGGACTACTGTTTTAAAAGACATAAAAATAAAAATAATATTATAAATATTTTTGCTAACCAATAGAAAACAATACTTGATTTTTCAACAACCATATTACATAGCCCAGAGTAGAGATGTCCGATAATGGCTTTTTTGCCGATATCCGATATTCCAATACTGTAAAACTCGTAATTACCGATTCCGATATCAACCGACACCGATATATACAGTCGTGGAATTAACACATTATTATGTTTAATTTTGTGGAGATGCCCCGCTGGATGCATTAAACAATGCAACAAGGTTTTCCAAAATAAATCAACTCAAGTTATGGAAAAAAAATGCCAACATGGCACTGCCATATTTATGATTAAAGTCACAAAGTGCATTTTTTTTTTAACCTGCCTCAAAACAGCAGCTTGGAATTTGGGACATAGTCTCCCTGAGAGAGCATAAGGAGGTTGTGAGGGGTGTATATTGTAGCTTCCAGGAAGAGTTAGTGCTGCAAGGGTTCCCGGGGTATTTGTTCTGTTGTGTTTATGTTGTGTTACGGTGCGGATGTTCTCCCGAAATGTGTTTGTCATTCTTGTTTGGTGTGGGTTCACAGTGTGGCGCATATTTGTGACAGTGTTAAAGTTGATTATACGGCCACCCTCAGTGTGACCTGTATGGTTGTGGACAAAGTATGCCTTGCATTCACTTGTGTGTGTGAAAAGCCGTAGATATTATGTGACTGGGCTGGTGTTTTTAAGATTTATTGGCGCTCATGAGTTTTAAAAAGTCATGAATTTTACTTTTTGAAACCAATACTGATCATTTCCGATGTTACATTTTAAAGCATTTATCGGCCGATAATATTGGGAGTCCGATATTATCGGATATCTCTAGCCCAGAAGAATCAAAGTCGTTTTCACTTAAGGGCCACATGGCAGTTATGTTTGGCCCCAGAGGTTTCCTTCAAACAGTGAATACTATTATTACACAATTTTTTTATGTATTTTTTAGTAGATTTTTTACAGCTAAAATGGGTAAAAAATATGGTAAATTGCAATAATTTTACCTCAAAATGTAGTGTATATTGCTGTAATTGGAAAAACAGTACTGCTGTTTTTACAGCAAAAAAGAAAAAAGGCAGCTCAGTTGCCAGAATTTTACTGTAAAATGTACATTTGTTTTTCTACTATAAATAAAAAAATGCAATTTTACAGTAAAATTTTGGCACCTGAGCTGCCAGTTGTTGTTTTTTTTACCGCAAATCAACATCTGTAGATTTGTTTGGTGTATCACTTATCACATAATTTGAAGTGAATATTTCACACAGCAAACATGGCATCTGTAAAGCTGTCCTTTATAAGTCTTGTTTAAAGACGAAAAAATGGGCTGGAGGAGAAGTCGTTGCACAAAACTGTACAAAAACTACTGTTTTATTCATTTAGAGAAAAATGCTGTAAAAATGTCACAATAAATTTCACAATTTTACCTTGAAATCTATTGCACAATTTGATGGATAACTTGCATTTAAATCATAGTTAATAATATTTATTTTTTTATCTAAAAAAGGGTTTGAATGTTTGATTAAACATTTTTGCATAATTAGACAATACTTAAGTTAATTTCGAGGGCCAAATAAAATAAAGTGGCGGGCAACATCTGGCCCCCAGGCCTTGAGTTTGACACCGGTGTTATAGACCATTTTAAAAAAATAACTATTTTTGTTCTTCTTTTTTTATTATTCCTAACCACGCTTTGACAAGTCTGTTTGTTAGCTTTTTAATAACTAATCTGTACTTGGTTGTAAAAAGGACTTGAGTATTATTCAATAAAAACAAGACAGTGTTTTAGATTTTGCACTACCCACCAGTGGTCAAAAACATAAATGCAAGTGTTTATTTCTTATGTGTTCTTCAGGTAATGATAATGGTTATTTCAAAACCGCTTGCTTGATTGTCGTCTTCTTACTTTTGTTTGGACGACACGTGGCTGACAGGTTCTTCTTGCCCCTTCTCTTGGAACTATATTGAAAATAGACAAACAAAGAAAAATAAGAATAGTTAGTATGTAGTTAGATCAGTGGTTCTTGACCATTCACCAGATTTAGTGAAAAATAAAATGTTTTTTTGTTTTTTTTCAAATTTAAGAAAAACTTATGTTTTTGTTTTTATTGGTGCACAAAATGAACCGTGCACGAACATCACCTTGTTCACAGAACGAAACCACCACAGTGCATGATTTCACAACAAATTACACACCTTACACACATTACCATGAGTTGATTAACAAGTTGAAAAACCTATCCAAGTGTTACCATTTAGTGGTCAATTGTACGTAATATGTACTGTACTGTGTGAACTGTACTGTTTCCATCCATCCATCTATTTTCTACCGCTTATTCCATGAATTTACCATGTGAATTTACCGTGGACCCTAACTTATTCTCTAAAGGCCTTCGTGACCACATGCGTGGACAACACTTTTTAGCTCTTATTTCCAAAATTGTGTACACTACTGAATTGGGGTCTTTTGGCCACATATGTGGACACTTTTACTGCCATCTGGTGGTGTCAGAAGAATATAACATACAATGGAATTTGGGGGGGAAAAAGTGTGAAAATAAAAATTAGTATGTCGCTTAACATGAAGTACACGTTTGTGTACTTATGGACTACAGTTGTGATCAAAATTATTCAACCCCCACGCAATTTTGGTGTTTTAGCAAGTTGGACATTTATTCCGTATTTTGTGTATAGTCATATCAAATAAAGATGTGTCAAATAGACAAATGCAACTTAAATTGTAACACGGTATTTTACAAAATACCAAAAGTGGACAATTTTCTTAATATCTCATTGACAAAATGATTCAACCCCATAGTTACATGCATCTTTAGTACTTAGTAGAACACCCTTTGGCAGTAATTACATCCTTCAAACGTGATACATAACCGGACACAAGCTTCTTGCAACCATCTAGAGGTATTTTAGCCCATTCCTCTTGGGCAAAGGCCTCCAGTTCATTCATATTCTTGGGCTTGCGTGCTGCAACTGCCTTCTTCAAGTCCCACCACAGGTTTTCTATAGGATTTAGGTCTGGCGACTGTGAAGGCGGCTTCACGGTGCCACAGGGGTTAGTGCGTCTGCCTCACAATACGAAGTTCCTGCAGTCCTGGGTTCAAATCCAGGCTCGGGATCTGTCTGTGTGGAGTTTGCATGTTCTCCCCGTGAATGTGTGGGTTCCCTCCGGGTACTCCGGCTTCCTCCCACTTCCAAAGACATGCACCTGGGGATAGGTTGATAGGCAACACTAAATTGGCTCTAGTGTGTGAATGTGAGTGTGAATGTTGTCTGTCTATCTGTGTTGGCCCTGCGATGAGGTGGCGACTTGTCCAGGGTGTACCCTGCCTTCCGCCCGATTGTAGCTGAGATAGGCGCCAGCAACCCCGAAAGGGAATAAGCGGTAGAATATTGGATGGATGGATGGACTGTGAAGGCCACTCCAGAGTCTTCCAGCCCTTCTTCTGCAACCACTCTGATGTTGATTTGGAGGTATGCTTGGGATCGTTGTCCTGTTGGAAGGTCCAACGTCTCCCAACCCTCAGCTTCGTCACTGACTTCATGACATTTGCAGCTAATATATCCTGTTAGGAAACAGAATTCATAGTGCCTTGAACGCGCTGGAGATTCCCCGTACCTGAGGCAGAGAAACAGCCCCAGAGCATGATTGACCCCCCACCATGCTTAACAGTAGGCGAGGTGTTCTTCTCTTTGTAAGCTTCATTTTTTTCTCCTCCAGGCATAACGTTGATTCATAGGCCCAAAGAGTTCCACTTTTGTCTCATTACTCCATAAAACAGTTTTCCAAAACCTTTGGGGTTTGTCCAGACAATTTTTGGCATACTGAAGTCTATTTTCTTGTGCCTGGTAGTCAGAAGTGGGGTGCGCCTGGAGTTCTGGCATGGAGGCCTTCATCTCGTAGTGCGCGCCTTATTGTCTGGGACGAAACCTGCGTTCCCCCCTCTGCAATGTCCTGTTGTAGTTCCTCAGCTGTTACCCGGGGTTTTTTTTACCACTGTACGCACACAGCATCCTCTTTCTACCACGCCCAGGTAGTGTTTCCACTGTGCCTTTCGCTTTAAACTTGCAATTTTTTTATTTTTTTTTCTTCCAAAATAGCGCTGCTGTTGGCAGGAACTCTGTGCTCTTGCTTCATCCTTTTGTGTTTCCCTCTTGTTTTCATGTGTTATTATATTTTTTTGCCTTTTGGTCCGGGACCTTTTGGGACTGTGTGACAAGCGGTGGCACTTTCGTGACCTCTGTGGTGCTTTTTTTGTGGACTTCTGGATCTGCCTCCCGGGGGCCTTTTGGCCATGGAAACCAGCTGCTGGGTCTCTGCTACACCAGAGTCCGTTTGGAGAGACTGGAGGACATGCGGATGAGGGGACAGGACTGGGACGGACAGACTTCGCGGTGTCTTGTCTGGGTGAGCAGGTGTCGGACACCTCAGTCACCTTGGACGTATCCTCGCTCATCCATGCGGACTGGACACTGGCCGAGAGTGGAGTCGGCCGTCTTGGTTGCTTTGTTGGTTCTGCTCCTGTCTCTGGCCATGCTCCCTCCATCCCAGCGGACGATGGCGTGGAACACCACAGTGGATATGTTTCTTTTACTTTTTATTCATAGCTGTATGTAGAAGTGGCTGGTTCTATCTGCTGCTTTAATGACCTCTGTGTTCTTTGATGTTTGATGTCTCCCTCTTACACATATGTAAGAGGGATGTGTACTATGGCTATGAGTTGTTTTTTTCCCTTGGCCACAGTCTGCACCCCCTCTCCAGGGCCCAGGCTAAGACCGATTTTTTTTATTTTATTTTAATCTTCTTTTTTTTTCTCCCATTGTCTGATCTTGAATGGGATTGTGGTGAAAATTTTAATTTTCCTGAAGGAACTCTCCTGACGGAACAAATAAAGCACTATCCATCTATCTATCTAAATTATGCTCCCAACTGTGTCTCTTGGAATGTTTAATGTCTTTGCTATTTTCTTATATCCATATCCTTTCTTATGAAGAGAAATCATCTCCTCTCTTGACTTCTTTGACCACTCCCTGGACTTCACCATGTTGCAAATACACCATTGACCATCTACAAGAAGCTGAGCGTCACAGTCTTTTTCAATCGTTATGGTTCTAATCACATCTACATGTGTTTTCAACACCTGATTGAAAAGACCTTATTCAAACTCTGTTCTTAAGAGTTATGATCTTCAAGGGGTTGAATAATTTTCTCAATGAGATATTAAGAAAAATGTCCTTTCTTGGTATCTTGTAAAATTGAAGTTGCATTTGTCTATTTGACACATATTTATTTGATATGACTATAAACAAAATACGGAGTAAATGTCCAACTTGCTAAAACACCAAAATTGTGTGGGGGTTGAATAATTTTGATCACAACTAAGTACATCATATAAAAAAGATAATTTTTTGTTTTTATTCTAATTAGGGTCCATCCATCCATTTTCTACTGCTTGTTCCCTTTGGGGTCGCTGGTGCCTATCTCAGCTACAATCGGGCGGAAGGCGGTGTACACCCTGGACAAGTCGCCACCTTATCGCAGGGCCAACACAGATAGACAGACAACATTCACACACTAGGGCCAATTTAGTGTTGCCAATCAACCTATCCCCAGGTGCATGTCTTTGGAAGTGGGAGGAAGCCGGAGTGCCCGGAGGGAACCCACGCATTCATGGGGAGAACATGCAAACTCCACACAGAAAGATCCCGAGCCCGGGCTAGAACCCGGGATTACTCGGGACCTTTGTATTGTGAGGCAGACGCACTAACCCCTCTTCCACCGTGTAGCCCACTGTACTGTTTCATATAACGTATTCTCTTCCTTTGCAATCTGCTAGTAAAAGTTTCAATCAATCAATCAAAAAACCTGCAAATCAGATGGAAAATTAGAGAGAATATGGTTTGGGGATATCCATAACACGCCGACAGGGAGAAGTTTTTATGTACACAATATTTCGGACGTGTCTATACTTCCCTTAGGCAGACTCACCGAACCCCTAGGGTTCGATCGAACCCAGGTTAAGAACCACTGAGTTAGATGAATCCCTCACCAAATCGTGCTTCATAGCTCGGTTGGTAGAGCGGCCGTGCCGGCAACTTGAGGGTTCCAGGTTCGATCCCAGCTTCCGTCATCCTAGTCACTGCCGTTGTGTCCTTGGGCAAGACACTTTACCCACCTGCTCCCAGTGCCACTCACACCAGTTTCAATGTAACTTAAATTATGGCATTCACTATGTAAATCGCGTTGAGACACTAGAAAAAAGCGCTGTATAAATATAACTCAATTCAAATTTTGCAGCCACGTTTCATCCCTTTTTTTAATATCTACTTATTTATGTCTTGTATGTATTTCAGTCCAGTATTTGTCTTAATCCTATTATGTTGTGGTGATCACAATGGATAGTAGGGCTGTGATAGTAGGGCTGTGCTATACGGACGTCAATTCATAATCAGCCAAAATATATATCAGAATATCGATACTCTCGACTTTTAATAGACCCCCCCTTTTAGACCAGTTGATCTGCCGTTTCTTTTCTGCTCTGCCCCCCTCTTCCTTGGTGGAGGTTCTGTGGCCATGAATGAAGCGCTGGCTGTCAAGATTCGGGACCCGGGGCGGACCACTCGCCTGTGCTTCGGTTGGGGACATCTCTGTGCTGCTGACCTGACCTGTCTCCGCTCGGGATGGTCTCCGGCTTGCCACACTATGGACTGGACTCTTACTATTATGTTAGATCCACAATGGACTGGACTCTCGCTATTATGTTAGATTCACTATGGACTGGACTCTCACTATTATGTTAGATCCACTATGGACTGGACTCTCGCTATTATGTTAGTTCCACTATGGACTGGACTCTTACTATTATGTTGGATCGACAATGGACTGGACTCTCGCTATTATGTTAGATTCACTATGGACTGGACTCTCACTATTATGTTAGATCCACTATGGACTGGACTCTCGCTATTATGTTAGTTCCACTATGGACTGGACTCTCGCTATTATGTTAGATCCACTATGGACTGGACTATTGCTGTTATGTTAGATCCACTGTGACTGGACTCTCACAATATTATGTTAGATCCACTATGGACTGGACTCTCACTATTATGTTGGATCCACAATGGACTGGACTCTCGTTACTATGTTAGATCCACTATGGACTGGACTCTCACAATATTATGTTAGATCCACTATGGACTGGACTCTCACTATTATGTTGGATCCACTATGGACTGGACTCTCACTATTATGTTGGATCCACTATGGACTGGACTCTCGCTATTATGTCAGATCCACTATGGACTGGACTCTCACTATTATGTCAGATCCACTATGGACTGGACTCTCACTATTATGTCAGATCCACTATGGACTGGACTCTCACTATTATGTTAGATCCACTATGGATTGGACTCTCACAATATTTTGCTAGATCCACTCGACGTCCATTGCACCGGTCGCCCGGGGGTGGCATCCCCACATCTGCGGTCCCCTCCAAGGTTTCTCATTGTTATCCCATTGTGTTGAGTTTTTCCTTGCCCTGATGTGGGATCTGAGCCGAGGATGTCATTGTGGCTTGTGCTGCCCTTTGAGACACTCGTGATTTCGGGCTATATAAGTAAACATTGATTGATTGATTATACGGCGTCGGATGGGTCCTACAAATTGTGAGTTGAAATATTTGATTTCCTTACTTTTTCATGTTTCGTTTGTTTTATACAATTCTTTTAATTTTGACAGTACCACGTAAGATATGTTTCAATTGCTGAAGCGGGTTTATTGAATGTTAAATGCGCCGAAAAATAAACCCTTTTTTACACTGTTAATAGGTTTCAATGAATACTAGTGTGTTTGTGTATAATATCTCCAGCTGTGTCCATTGTGGTGACATAAATTACGGAATTTTGAGAGGGGAAGTCGGGACGAAGTAGGACGTCATTGAAGGCCTAGGTGAGAAATCCACGGCCCGCCACTGGATCTGATAATGCTAAAAATTGTATTTGGAAAGCTATAAACAGATTTGTTTATGCTCTAATTATTTTTTTAAAGGATTCTACTGTGCAAAACATTTATTTACCACGGTCAGATTCGGCACCAATTAAGACAAGCAAACACGAGGGATTAGTCTTCTGCTACAGTAATAATAGTTAGTTACAGACCAATATCATTCATAATGTACTTGCCTGCGGTTGCGCTTTAGAGGGCAAGCGTTGCGTTTGTGGTCCATGCTGGCACAGTTGAAGCAGCCCATCTTCCCCGGACTTGACTTGCCACAAGGGTGGTCTGGGAGGGCACAGTGGCCGCACGATTCACAGTGTCGCCATGCTTGGAAGTAAACAATATAAAGGTTGTCAGGTTCAAACACTGATGACATCTATTAAACAAGACAAGAAACAAATAATTAAACTGAGACAGAATTCAATTTGGCTCAGTGAGGATTGACGTCTGGACACTGTACCCATGTACAGTGTCTAGCGAAAGATTGTACGCCTCCTTCTTTTATTTGGACTTTTCCTGACCACGTGGCAACAGCTGCTTCCAAGGGAACGGGGTCATAATCAGCCATCGCCTTTTAAAAAACATTTCAAAAGAAAAGGTCGGTTCAAAAAAAGAGGTTGTAAAAGAGTTAAAAAAAGAGGTTCGTACAAGAGTTCAAAAAGAGGTTCATAAAAGAGTTCAAATAAGCGGTGCCCTGAGTGGATACAGGCCCTGCTTCCCCTCCACTTTGTAGTCCTTGGTCACGACAATATCCTTCTGTTGATTACAATACATGAAAGAAACAGAACACCTTCATGTTGCTTTCCATCCTACACGGTGGAGTTTTATAAGCCTTCTTTTTGGTAGGTTCAAAAAAAGGGGACGTAAAAGAGTTAAAAAAATGAGGTTCGTAAATGAGTTCAAAAAGAGGTCGTAAAAAAGTTCAAAAAGAGGTTCGTAAAAGAGTTCAAATAAGTGGTGCTTAGAGGGGAGTCAGGCCCTGCTTTCTCTCCACTTTGTAGTACTTGGGTCACGACAACATATTTCTGTTGATTACAATAGATGAAAGAAACAGAACACCTTCATGTTGCTTCCCATCCTACACGGTGGAGTTTTACAAGCCTTCTTCTTGGTAGGTGCAAAGACATGTTTTTGCTTCTCGTCGGGAACTCATTTCAACACAAAATTTTTGTGATAACTTCGATAAAATTATTCTAACAAAGGTCGTCAAATATTTTGAAATGATGAAACACGAGCAGGAAGCCATGACTACAAAGTGTTGGTCACTTTATTGGGACTGTTTGTGGATGTGCACTTGCAGTAGAGTGACTAAGATGATGTCATGAACGACAGTCACAGTTCCAAACCATTTATATTCAATTTATAATTGTTAAAATTATCTGTTTTGGAATTAACACACAAGCTAATAAAACAACTACAGTAGAAAAGAACAGCTACAAAACAACTACTTTATTCACTTACTTTATACATTTTTCATTAGAGATGTCCGATAATATTGGACTGCCGATAATATCGGCCGATAAATGCTTTAAAATGTAATATCGGAAATGATCGAAATCACTTTCAAAAAGTAAAATGTATGACTTTTTTGGTACATGGACGTAGGGAGATGTACAGAGCGCCAATAAACCTTAAAGGCAATGCCTTTGCGTGCCGGCCCAATCACATAATATCTACAACTTTTCACACACACAAGTGAATGCAAGGCATACTTGGTCAACAGCCATACAGGTCACACTGAGGGTGGCCGTGTAAACAACTTTAACACTGTCACAAATATGCGCCATACTGTGAACCCACACCAAACAAGAATGACAAACACATAACTATTTTCAAACACCTTGCTAAGGCACTGGATTTAAATCTGACACCATGTGCAGAAATGGCTATTTTTGGGACGGTATCAGATCCCCAAATAAGGAGAAAATTTAAGGATAGTATCGCCTTTGCATCCTTATTAGCACATAGGAGAATTTTGCTGGAGTGGAAGTCACCTTTCTGCCCCAAAGCCTCCTTATGGCTTAAAGACCTTATGATGTATTTAGATCTGGAAAAAATAAAGTTCAATCTTATGGGTGCACCTGAGAAGTTTTATTTTGTTTGAGGCTGTATGGTTGACAACATAGCTAAATTAAAGACGCTACAGGACACATGAAAAGTTCGTCTTTCATAAACCAGCTCCTTTATAATTATTATAATTTTTTTTTTTAATATTTATTCCGGGTGTATATTTACTATCTGCCTATGTTGAGAAGAAAGTGATGTACTAATTATTTTCCATTTGTGACTGTACCTTTAACTTATGTAGGACCCGGGGGGAGGGGGTTTATGTGTGAATGGGGTATGGGTTGGGTTGCTGTTCTTGGAAGTGGGTGGGAAAAAAAGGGGAAAATGTGTTGACTGTTCTATTGTACATTATAATACCTGTCAAATTCAATAAAAACATTTATTAAAAAAAAAGAATGACAAACACATTTCTGGAGAACATCCGCACCGTAACACAACATAAACACAACAGAACAAATACCCAGAACCCCTTGCAGCACTAACTCTTCCGGGATGCCACAATATACACCCCCCACTACCCCCTGCTTCTTTCTACATTTTTTCAGACATGTTGAATTGGGTAAACGTCAGAGGTGGGTAGAGTACCCAAAAATTGTACTGAAGTAAGGGTACATTTACTTTAGAATAAAATGACTAAAAGATACTAATTAAAAATGATTACTGGAGTAGGTAAGTATTCTGTGAAAAAAAATACTGAATTACTGACCAACCTGTGAGTCATTCCTGATTTATTTAGTAGTTCATTTTTAATGGTTCTTGGACTACAACCGCAGTTGGTGTGTGTGTGTGTGTGTGTGTGTGTGTGTGTGTGTGTGTGTGTGTGTGTGTGTGTGTGTGTGTGTCATATACAAATTACTGCAGCATGTTTTCCCCAGGCCCTGCGATGAGGTGGCGACTTGCAGCTGAGATAGGCGCCATATGTCTTCATCCTTCTACTATCCAGGTGGGAGGCATTATATATGGTCTAGGATAAACTTTGGCGAGCTCGGAGGTGTGAAAGCAGCTCACCAGCCAGGGAGGTCAACACAGCAGCACAAACTGTTAGCTCCCTCTGATCACGGCGCCGCTATAAATAGTTTGTCCGTGTTTGCGCTTATAATAACAATTTCGCTATTACTTGGTTAATGTTCAAGTCACCAAATGGAAATAAATGGAGTACTGTTGGCGCTTTTTCGATTTTTTTTTTTTTTTTTAAGGGATTTATGGCCGGAATGGAGGACCTCCCATTGACTCCAATAAAAGCAAAACGTTTATTTACGAGTTAGAATATATGAAAAAAAAAAAAATCTGTCTCCTCCCTCATAATGATTGTGGAAGATAGGCAAAATTCCCCCAAAATAGTGCAATTCTCCATTAATCAACAGATTATAAATAATCGTGAAATAATTCAATATAACGATCGGAATGAAACTCAATGTTTCGAAGTAAAAGTAGCGTTTCTGTTTACAAAAAAATCCTCAAGTAAAATGTATAATGTATGCTGCGTTAAAACTACTGTGACAAGTACAATTTAACCAAAAAGTTACTTCGGTGCAGGAAATGTAGCAGGTTACGACTAGGGCTGGGCGATATATCGAATATATTAAATATATCCTGGGTTTGACTATATCGTGATATTACAGTATACGTTCTCATGCAGTTGCTTTTAGCTACAGGCTCTTCTCACTATTTATTGTCTCTCCTTCTCACAGAGACATAAAACAAGTGCACCTTCTTACATACGTCATATACTGTCGCGCGTGCAACGTCACACGCCCTCGCCGAGCAGAGAGGCAGCGACATGGGTAACGTTAGCTGTGGTGCTAGTGGAGTGGTGCGAGTGGTAATACGAGAGAAAGAAGGTGTGAATCTAGTAACAAAGGAAGGAAGAATTAATTCCCAAGAAAAACAGCAGGGGGTCCATCGTCTGGTGGTGGTTTGGCTTCAAGCGGGAAGATGTCGAACAGACAACCGTAATATGTCAAGTATGCGGCAAAAGTGTTGCTACATAAAGTAGCATTACTGCTTATTTGTCGCATCATTTGAAAAATCACCCGCTACAGCAGGGATCACCAACGCGGTGCCCGCGGGCACCAGGTAGCCCGCTGGCCTGTTCTAAAAATAGCCTAAATAGCAGCACATACCAGTGAGCTGCCTCTATTTTTATTTATTTATTTATTTACCAGCAAGCTGGTCTCGTTTTGCTCGACATTTTAGACTTAGTCTTCACTTATTTAAATAAAATCATTTATTTTTTTACTTTGCTTCTTGTAACTTTCAGAAAGACCATTTTAGAGAAAAAAATACAACCTTAAAAATGATTTTAGGATTTTTAAACTCATATACCTTTTTACCTTTTAAATTCCTTCCTCTTCTTTCCTGACAATTTAAATCAATGTTCAAGTATTTTTTTTTATTGTGAAGAATAATAAATACATTTTAATTGAATTCTTCATTTTAGCTTCTGTTTTTTCGACGAAGAATATTTGTGAAATATTTCGTCAAACTTATTACGATTAAAATTCCCAAAAATTATTCTGGCAAATCTAGAATCAAATTTAAATCTTACTTCAAAGTCTTTTGAATTTGTCTTTGTTAGAAATATAGCTTGGTCCAATTTGTTATATATTCTAACAAAGTGCAGGATTTTAACCTATTTAAAACATGTCATCAAAATTCTAAGATTAATCTTAATCAGGAAAAATTACTAATGATGTTCCATAAGTTCTTTTTTAAATGTTTTCAAAAAGATTTGAATCAGCTAGTTTTTTTCTTTTTTTTTTTCGGTTGAATTTTGAATTTTAATAAGTCGAAATTGAAGATAAACTATGTTTCAAAATTAAATTTTCTCTTCTTTTAAACCGTTCAATTAAGTTTTTTTTTTAATCATTTATTATCTGCAAAAAACCTTCCTTAAAAGGAAAAAAATGTACAACGGAATGACGGACAAATACCCATTTTTTGATACATATAGATTTATTTATTAAAGGTAAATTGAGCAAATTAGCTATTTCTGGCAATTTATTTAAGTGTGTATCAAACTGGTAGCCCTTCGCATTAATCAGTACCCAAGAAGTAGCTCTTGCTTTCAAAAAGGTTGGTGACCCCTGTGCTAGAGAATGAAGAGTGCTTGAAACTCCGCATGTCAACATCTCCGGCCGGTGCCACACCAACAAAATCCCCAAGCAACTACTTCCAGATCATCACCGTATGAAACAAATAGTAAACAACAGAAGTAAATAACGTCCGCAGTAACCTACCACATAGCGAAGGACATACACTATTTGATTTCTTATTATGCAGCTCATTTTTATTTGACAGTTATTGAAATATCTTGTGTGACATCAAGCACAAAAGTGCACTTTTATTTGTTTTAAACTATTGTAGTGGCGTTCTGTACAAAAAGTGCACTTTAATTTAGTGTTGTTTTGATATGTCATCTTAGTGACATCATGCACAAAAGTGCACTCATAGCTTGTTTTAAAATGTCTCTGACAATCTTGCACTTTCTGTTTTGGAAATGACATGAATGTTTGTGCCACTGCTTGATAACTGTTTAATAAATACAGTTTTGGTCAATTGACTGAGTTGTGATTTCCCTCTCTGCATGAAAGTTTAAAATGAGCATATATTAATGCAGTATGAAGAAGAATGTTTTAATGTAGACACATAGAATCATCATACTGCTGTGATTATATGCATCAAGTGTTCATTCAAGGCTAAGGCAAAATATCGAGATATATATCATGTATCGTGACATGGCGTAAAAATATCGAGATATTAATAAAAGGCCATATCGCCCAGCCCTAGTTACTAACCACCTCTCGCAATTGTAAATAATTTATGACACCTAGTTTGCATGTTCAAAATAAACTAAAACCCTTCTCATAACACTCGCTTTAATGGTGATGATACTTATATTAGTTTGCAAAAATAAGTTGGCCACTAATGTAACGTTAAAACATTATATAGACCACGAGGTTGTTTAAAATTAACGTATCCTTTTTTCATAAGAGTAAAAATAATTATAAGAATATGAAGGGAAATTGTTCCACAAAGTAGCTCAGTTACAATGGTGGAAAGTGTAAGGATGGAAAGGACAATGCAGGTATAAATAAACTAAATATAGCGATATAAAATATAACCTATATACGTAATATTTACATAACATATGTACAGTATATTATATATACTAATATATTATGTCTATATCATATATACAATAAATAACCAGGGTTTCCTGCAGCCCTTGTTGTTAAGGTGGCCGCCTTAACAACAAAGAGCCGCCGCCTAAACCAGGGGTCGGGAACCTTTTTGGTCAAGAGAGCCAAGAAGCCAAATATTTTAAAATCTATTTCCCTAAGAGCCATATAATATTTTTTTTTAACACTGAACACAACTAAACGCGTGCATTTTTAAGTAAGACTAACATTTCCAGAGTATAATAGGTCCTTTATTCTTTGTAATAACATTGTTATTCTGAAGCAAACTGTGGAGGGGGCGTGGCCTGCGGGCCTGCAGCAAAGTGGGATGTTGCCAGGACCGGCCTCGAAATCAGCGACAGGTGCGTAGACGGCCCACCTGGGCCTTTTTATCTAATCACCTGTTGCTCTGTTACAAGCAGCAGCCAGGAGGAGAGACAGGGTTGGGGCTGGAGCCAGAGCGTGAGTGAGGACGAAAGAGAAAAAGACAATTGCTGGAAAGCAACTGAGAGACTAATTGAAAAAAAAAAACAATATTTTACCCTAAAACAGGCTCTCATGTCGGTGTTTGGTGGTCTGAAGAACCCTCAGGAGGGCAAGCCCAACACTAACCAATAATAAATACATTACTTCTTACCATTAACGCAACTTCTTGAACATAAAAATGCATGAAAATGTTTTATATTTTGAATGTTATTTTTAACACTATGATTACAAATAGAATAATTCATTACCTATCCTGTTAAGCAATGTCATCTCAGATTTATCCGAGAGCCAGATGCAGTCATCAAAAGAGCCACATCTGGCTCTAGAGCCATAGGTTCCCTACCCCTGGCCTAAACAAAGTCTCCCAAAAAAAAATGATATATATATAGATATATATATATATCTATATATATATATATATATATATATTTTTTGTCCTGTCCAGCTTCTCAGGCAAATCATATAGTTGATGTAGATGTCCATATCGGCTGTTCAGATTTACTTTACAAAAGAGAATTGTAGGATACTTCTCTTGTTGCCTTATTTGTATTTGACTTTATTTAACATATTTATAATATCATTTGATGCTAATCTAAAGTCTTAACAAGCTGCTACGCTTCATACTGCCTCTGCCTCTGTCAGTACGTCTCTGCTGCAGCACCCGGCATTGTCCCACCCACACAACCATCTTAGTACAGTATCTCAGGTAACTGGGACTGTTCGGTGTTTTGTTTTTACTTTACGGAAAAAATATCGAGATATATATCCATACTTGCCAACCCTGCTGGATTTTCCGGGAGACTCCCGAAAGTCAGCGCCTCTCCCGAAAACCTCCTGGAAGAAAATTTCTCCCGAAAATCTCCCGAAATTCAGCCGGAGCTGGAGGCCACGCCCCCTCCAGCTCCATGCGGACCTGAGTGGGGACAGCCTCTTTACACGTCCGCTTTCTTCCCACTATATAAACAGCTTGCCTGCCCAATCACGTTACAACATCTACGGATTTTAATAAAAAAACTGCACACACAAGAAAACGAAGCAGGAGAACGAGGAAGTTACAGCCGTCGACGAGCAAAATTAAGAAATACGTTTGCAAGTTCCAATACGAACGGAAACAAGATTTTTAGTTTATCCAGGAGACTTTGAAGGGCATGGGGTATGTTGCCTGTAAATTTTGTAGAACAGACTTCTCCATTGAACAGGGTGGCCGAACGGATATGCTGAACGGTCAGCGAAGCACAAAGCGTCAGCAGTGCAGCATCGTTCACAACCCAGTATTATGGGCCACCTTGCAAAATGGAGACCCGATGGTGTAACTAATGCTGAGACAAAGATGGCTATGCTGATAGCTGGAAGCAACATCCCCTTCTCCTTTGCGGATGTCTACAACAAATCCGTGAAGGATATGTTCCCGGATTCGGAGATCGCTTGCCAGTACGCAAATGGCAGAACAAAGGTTACTCAAATAGTGAAAGGTAAGTGTTGTTGGGTTTTTTTAGTAACCAGCAAGCCCAGTACAGTTAGTAGGACAACTGTGTTTTTATCACTGTGTATTTGATAGGTGCCGTCTGAAATTCATCTATTTTTATTTATTTATATATATAATAAAATAAATATATAAAGCTAGAATTCACTGAAAGTCAAGTATTTCATACATACACACACACACACATATATATATATATATATATATATATATATATATGAAATACTCGAGTTGGTGAATTGCTTCACGGTGGCAGAGGGGTTAGTGCGTCTGCCTCACAATACGAAGTTCCTGCAGTCCTGGGTTCAAATCCAGGCTCGGGATCTTTCTGTGTGGAGTTTGCATGTTCTCCCCGTGAATGCGTGGGTTCCCTCCGGGTACTCCGGCTTCCTCCCACTTCCAAAGACATGCACCTGGGGATAGGTTGATTGG
The DNA here is from genome assembly GCF_033978795.1 of Nerophis ophidion. Classification (NCBI taxonomy): domain Eukaryota; kingdom Metazoa; phylum Chordata; class Actinopteri; order Syngnathiformes; family Syngnathidae; genus Nerophis; species Nerophis ophidion. Next base: position 46,310,218 of record NC_084620.1, on the reverse strand, counting down.
CAACACTAAATTGGCCCTAGTGTGTGAATGTGAGTGTGAATGTTGTCTGTCTATCTGTGTTGGCCCTGCGATGAGGTGACGACTTGCCCAGGGTGTACCCTGCCTTCCGCCCGATTGTAGCTGAGATAGGCGCCAGCGCCCCCCGCGACCCCGAAAGGGAATAAGCGGTAGAAAATGGATGGATGGATGGATGGAGTTGGTGAATTGTAGCTGTAAATATACTCCTCCCCTCTTGACCACGCCCCTCGCCCCAACCACGCCTCCGCCCCGCCCCCGATCACGCCCCCCAACCCTCGCGTCCCACCTACCGAAATCCGAGGTCTCAAGTCTCAAGGTTGGCAAGTATGTATACATCGTATATTGCCATTCAGCATACAGAGCGGGAAACACAACAAAAACTGTAGGGTTCTTTACGCGCCGAAGCCGGCCTACTTCACCACAGTCTGTTCCCCATCCCAAGCGACGCATCCTTTCCACCACCTAAACTAAAAAAAATTCTGGGGGAAACACTGTATAACAATTACCATGTACAATATTACAGTATATGTGACAGCTGCAGGATAAAATAGAGACTAAATACAGCAGAAAATAGAAAAAAGACATTAAAAACAAAGAGAAGTAGCTAACACAGAAGGTGTCAGGTAATAGACAGATATCATCTATTGCTGTATGGCAAGTGATTATACAGCTGGATGGAGCGCGTTGATGTTAACAGTCAACTCGCGAAATTTACCCGAAGACTTCACTTCGCGTATGGATCAAGGTTCAAGACCCGAAAAGCTTTGTTTTGTCAATTTTTGTCATCTTTTTGTAATTTATTTTTCTTTTTGAAAAGTAAATCACCATTGTAAAATTCCTGATACATATTATCTTTTTTTTCTCCCCCAAAATAATTAAAATACATTTTAGTTACTTACATGGTTTCACGCATTTCTCGCAGAGCGAGCAGTGTCTCCATTCACGACCATCCTAAAAAAGAAACCTTCCTTAGTGGAATTGATAAGATATTTTTGAGATTCCTAACAAAGTACTCGTTACCTTGGAGGGGCAGACTTTGCATTTAGCACAGTGCTTGTTGAGGGAGGAGACGTAGCGCTTGCAAATGGCACAAAACCTGGCAAGGATGAAGAAAACACTAATGAAAAACAAAAACTTTTTTTTGAAGTTAAGTGAAGTGAATTGTACAAACCCCGTTTCCATATGAGTTGGGAAATTGTGTTAGATGTAAATATAAACGGAATGGAATGATTTGCTAATTGAATGCACTACAAAGACAACATATTTGATGTTCAAACTTATAAATTTTATTTTTTTTGCAAATAATAATGAACTTAGAATTTCATGGCTGCAACACGTGCCAAAGTAGTTGGGAAAGGGCATGTTCACCACTGTGTTACATCACCTTTTCTTTTAACAACACTCAATAAACCTTTGGGAACTAAGGAAACTAATTGTCGAAGGTTTGAAAGTAGAATTCTTTCCCATTCTTGTTTTATGTAGAGCTTTAGTCGTTCAACAGTCCCGGGTCTCTGCTGTCGTATTTTACGCTTCATAATGCGCCACACATTTTCCATGGGAGACAGGTCTGGACTGCAGGTGGACCAGAAAAGCCACGCTGGTGTAACACTTGTCTTGCTGAAATAAGCAGGGGCGTCCATGATAACATTGCTTGGATGACAACATATGTTGCTCCAAAACCTGTATGGACCTTTCAGCATTAATGGTGCCTTCACAGATGTGTAAGTTACCCATGCCTTGGGCACTAATACACCCCCATACCATCACAGATGCTGGCTTTTGAACTTTGTGGCTATAACAATCCGAATGGTTATTTTCCTCCTTGTTTTGGAGGACACCACGTCCTCTGTTTCCAAATATAATTTGAAATGTGGACTCCTCAGACCACAGAACACTTTTCCACTTTGCATCAGTCCATCTTAGATGAGCTCTGGCCCAGCCAAGCCGTCAGCGTTTCAGGATATTGTTGATAAATGGGTTTGGCTCTGCATAGTAGAGTTTTAACTTGCACTTACAGATGTAGCGACCAATTGTAGTTACTGAGAGTGGTTTTATGAAGTATTCCTGAGCCCATGTGGTGATATCCTTTACACACTGATGTCGGTTTTTGATGCACTACCGCCTGAGGGATCAAAAGTCTGTAATATCATCGCTTATGTGCAGTGATTTCTCCAGATTCTCTGTACTTTTTGATGATTTTACGGACCGTAGATGGTAAAATCCCTAAATTCCTTGCATTAGCTCGTTAAGAAATGTTGTTCTAAAACTGTTCGACAATTTGTGGTGACCTCCGCCCCATCCTTGTTTGTGAATTACTTAGCATTGCATGGAAGCTGTTTTTATACCCAATTATGGCACCCACCTGTTCCCAATTAGCCTGCACACATGTGGGATGTTCCATATAAGTGTTTGATGAGCATTCCTCAACTTTATCAGTATTTATTGCCACCTTTCCCAACGTATTTGTCACGTGTTGCTGGCATCAAATTCTAAAGTTAATGATTATTTGCAAAAAAAAAAAAAGTTTAACAATTTGAACATCAAACATGTTGTCTTTGTAGCATATTCAACTGAATATGGGTTGAAAATTATTTGCAAATCATTGTATTCCGTTTATATTTACATCTAAAACAATTTCCCAACTCATATGGAAACGGGGTTTGTATTTATATAGCGCTTTTCTCTAGTGATTCAAAGTGCTTGTCCATTTGATATTCTAGTTTCAAGCATATTTTACTCAATATAGGTCATCAAATTTTAGCAACAAGCTGTAATATCTTACTAAAGTAATTTAGGATCAAAACCCTTAAAACAAGTACAACACTAACATACAATCTGCTTGGTGAAAAGAAATAGCTTATCAGACAGAAAATAAGCAAATATCACCCTTATTTGAGATATTTAATCTTACTTAGATTTCAGTTTTTTCAGTGTATAACAGTTGACGCAGGGGTAGATCTTGCCTCGGTTTTTGTCTGAGACCAGGGATCTGGATCTTGCCCTGCAAAACCTGAAATCTAAGTAAGAGGAAATATCTCAAATAAGGGTGATATTTGCTTATTTTCTGCCTGATAAAACATTTTTCTCACTAAGCAATTTTTATGTTAGTGTTTTACTTGTTTTAAGGGTTTTGGTCCTAAATTATCTCAGTAAGATATTACAGCTCGTTGCTGAGATTTGATGACCTGTATTCTTACTTACAGTGGACAAAAAAGTATTTAGTCAGCCACCGATTGTGCAAGTTCTCCACTTAAAATGATGACAGAGGTCTGTAATTTTCATCATAGGTACACTTCAACTGTGAGAGACAAACAAATCAAGGAATTCACATTGTGGGAATTTTAAACAACTTATTTGTAAATTGTGGTGGAAAATAAGTATTTGGTCAACCATTCGAAGCTCTCACTGATGGAAGGATGTTTTGGCTCAAAATCTGACGATACATGGCCCCATTCATTCTTTCCTTAACACGGATCAATCGGCCTGTCCCCTTAGCGGAAAAACAGCCCCAAAGCATGATGTTTCCACCCCCATGCTTCACAGTAGGTATGGTGTTCTTAGGTTGCAACTCAGTATTCTTCTTCCTCCAAACACGACGAGTTGAGTTTATACCAAAAAGTTTTATTTAGGTTTCATCTGACCACATGACATTCTCCCAATCCTCTGCTGTATCATCCATGTATCCATTTTGGTATAAACTCAACTCGTCGTGTTTGGAGGAAGAAGAATACTGAGTTGCATCCCATGTACACCATACCTACTGTGAAGCATGGGGGTGGAAACATCATGCTTTGGGGCTGTTTTTCTGCTAAGGGGACAGGACGATTGATCCGTGTTAAGGAAGGAATGAATGGGGCCATGTATCGTGAGATTTTGAGCCAAAACCTCCTTCCATCAGTGAGAGCTTTGAATGGTTGACCAAATACTTATTTTCCACCATAATTTACAAATAAATTCTGAAAAAGACTGAAAAAATTTCCGGGGGTCTGGAGGAAGATGGCCCCCAGCCAAGTCCAGCTCCTGGTTTTTAACCAATTTAATATGCTAAAATTAACAAAGACAGCACCATTTGAAGAAAATAGTTTAGTGTTTAAAGACATGAAAACATCATTAATAGAACATACATACCCCAATTATTCTAATGAATACTGTATATCAGGGGTCACCAACCTTTTTGAAACCAAGAGCTGCTTCTTGGGTACTTTTTAATGCAAAGGGCTACCAGTTTGATACACACTTAAATAAATTGCCAGAAATAGCCAATTTGCTCAATTTACCTTTAATAAATATATCATATATATACATATATATATATATATATATTAAAAAAATGGGTATTTCTGTCTGTCATTCCGTCGTATATTTTTTTTCTTTTTACGGAAGGTTTTTTGTAGAGAATAAATGATGAAAAAAACACTTAATTGAACGGTTTAAATTTTGAAACATAGTTCATCTTTAATTTCAACTCTTTAAAATTCAAAATTCAACCGAAGAAAATGAAGAGCAAAACTAGCTAATTCAAATCTTTTTAAAAAAAAAAAGAATTTATAGAACATCGTTAGTAATTTTTCCTGATTAAGATTAATTTCTGAATTTTGATGACATGTTTCAAATAGGTTAAAATCCAATCTGTACTTTGTTATAATATATAACAAATTGGACCAAGCTGTATTTCTAACAAATACAAATCATTATTTCTTCTAGATTTTCCAGAACAAAAATTTTAAAAGAAATTCAAAAGACTTTGAAATAAGATTTAAATTTGATTCTACACATTTTCTAGATTTGCCTAAATATTTTTTTTTATTTTAATCATAAATTTGAAGAAATATTTCACAAATATTCTTCGTCAAAAAAACAGAAGCTAAAATGAAGAGTTAAATTAAAATGTATTTAGTATTCTTCACAATGAAAAAAAAATACTTGAACATTGATTTAAATTGTCAGGAAAGAAGAGGAAGGAATTTAAAAGGTAAAAAGGTATTTGTGTTTAAAAATCCTAAAATCATTTTTAAGGTTGTATTTTTTCTCTAAAATTGTCTTTCTGAAAGTTATAAGAAGCAAAGTAAAAAAAATAAATACATGTCTTTAAAATATTTTCTTGGATTTTCAAATTCTATTTGAGTTTTGTCTCTCTTAAAATTAAACATGTTGAGCAAAGCGAGACCAGCTTGCTAGTAAATAAATACAATTTAAAAAATAGAGGCAGCTCACTGGTAAGTGCTGCTATTTGAGCTTTTTTTACAACAGGCCAGCGGGCGACTCATCTGGTCCTCACGGGCTGACCCCTTGGTGACCCCTGCTGTATATGGTTCAGTCCCAATAGTATTTAGTCACTACTATTAACATCTTGTGTTCATTTCACATCCACAGGTGTCACATTGATCAGTGTTATTATCTACAGTTTATTTACAGTATTACCACATTACTTCAGTTCACTTCACACTTTACTTGCTCGGAGAGCCCTAGCATGAGCTTTCCCTGCAAATTTCTGAGTAGCCCCCATTTTCCTTTTGGTGTCTGCTTTTGTAGCTTCTTTTTTGGATTTCACTGCCAACTTCTGCCTCTAGTATTATATGCAAATTTAGTTCAAATAAATTGTTAAAGGGGAACATTATCACCAGACCTATGTAAGCGTCAATATATACCTTGATGTTGCATAAAAAAGACCATATATTCTTTTAACCGATTTCCGAACTCTAAATGGGTGAATTTTGGCAAATTAAACGCCTTTCTATTATTTGCTCTCGGAGCGATGATGTCACAAAGTGACGTCACCTAGGTAGTCAATCGGCCATTTTCTCAAACACATTATAAACATCGAGTCAAATCAGCTCTGTTATTTTCCATTTTTCCGACTGTTTTCCGTACCTTGGAGACATCATGCCTCGTCGGTGTGTTGTTGGAGGGTGTAACAACACGATCAGAGACGGATTCAAGTTGATTTACGTAGAATGTGCATTGATTAGCACGGCATGCTAATCGATGCTAACATGCTATTTACTGGCGATGCTAAGGTAGACATGGCACAGAGATGTATGGATAACCTGCAGATGCATTTCCAGCGATAAAGTCAACGAAATCACAAGGGTGAGTTTTGTTGATATTATTGACTTATGTGCTAATCAGAAATATTTGGTCGCGGCATGACACCAGCTAATCGATGCTAACATGCTATTTAGGCTAGCTGTATGTAAATTTTTAGCTATATTTGCACATTTTACCGGCGATGCTAAGGCAGACATGGCTGAATAGCGTCAATAGCTATTCGCTCAATAGCTTCAGTTTCTTCTTCAATTTCGTTTTCGCTATCTGCCTCCATACTCCAACCATCCGTTTCAATACATGCGTTATCTGTTGAATCGCTTAAGCCGCTGAAATCAGAGTCTGAATCCGAGCTAATGTCGCTATATCTTCCGCCTGGATAGCATGTATATTACTGGATGACGTCACAGGAAAATGGACGGTGGCTTCACATATAGCGAAAATCAGGCATTTTAAAGCCTTTTTTCGGGATATTGCTTGATCGGTAAAATTTTGAAAAAAACTTCAAAAAATAAAATAAGCCACTGGGAACTGATTTTTATTGGTTTTAACCCTTCTGAAATTGTGATAATGTTCCCCTTTAACTGGAATCAATAATGCGACTCTTTGGATTTCTGTAATTTCATACTATATTTTCACGTGGCTTTTTATTTTTAGAAAAACCCATTCATATTTCGCAAAGCAATAATTGGTTAATATTTAAAACAAACATGCGTATTTCGCAAGCAAATATTTTTTAGCTTACCTCATTATTAACTACCCAGTCTGCAACTGAAGTGGGTTGTTTGGGTGGATCTTTCCTCTTGATGTCTACGGCAGTTGTCGATGTAAACAAAGGATGAAGTCCGTAAGGTTTGCTCACTTTCGGTTGACATCCAAAAGTACCAGCTAGTGAAAAGTTCGATTTCCTTGCTTGAAGTTGTTTCATATGTTTTTGGCGTTTCGCATGTACTTCCAAAGCCTTGAAACCTTGTGATCCATAGTCAATATTATCATGACACCACGCTCACTAGAGATGCGCGGTTTGCAGTCTCATCCGCGGAGTCCGCGGATAAACCGCGGGTCGGGCGGTTGACATGACGAAAAAATAGATTTCAAATTAGATTCGGGCGGGTGGCGGTTGAACCATCCGGAAATATTTGATATGCATGGTTCTGTGATCGGTATCTTTTGCCATCCAAAGTGCCATTTAAGACCCGTGTCATAAAGCGAAGAAGATAATAAGAGACGCTATTATTCCCCTGAATGACTGCCGGCAGTCACCCAGATAATAAGTATTAGGGCGTGCTATGAAGCTATTGGCTTTGTCGCCTTCTACAACATGTACGATGTGCTTGTCAGTCCAGCAACATGTTGTGTTTGGCTTCAGCAGCAACACACACACGACTGCAAGGCAAACTGGGTGACAAAGAGTACACTAATGGTTGTGATATAAACAATTTTAACACTCTTAGTAATATGCGCCACGCTGTGAAGCCACACCAATTAAGAACGACAAACACATTTCGGGAGAACATCCTCACAGTAACAAAACATAAACGCAACACAACAAATACCCATAATCTTTTGTATTCATGACACGTCCTGACTATTTTATACACCCCGCTAGCAGCAAACCCCCCCCTCCCAACCATCAGTGTACTCTGTATCACCCAGTATGCCTTTCAATCTTGAACGTGTGATTGCGGAAGCTGCACACAACATGTTGCCGGACCAACAATCAGTTCATACATGTTGTTGAAAGTGTCCAAGGCAATGACTTCACAGCACGTCCATATTCTTGTAATCTGGATGAACACTATTGGATAGTCGCGGGAACGTTAGTGGTTCCAATTATCATTGTTACTCTGTGAAACAGATTTAAATAGCTCTGTGAGTGGTAAAGGCGGACAACCTCTGATGTATTTCAGCCAGCGGTTGGCGGGTGGGTACGGTCCTGATAAAATGTTGGTTCGGGTGGACGGCGACTTTGGAGATGCGGATGATATAATTGCCTATCCGCGCATCCCTAACGCTCACAAAACTTTTCCGGGACGATCGATTTTCCGAGTAAAATCGCCGAACAAAGTCGTAACTTCCTTTTTTCCAACAGTATCAGTGATTTTCCCTTTCCATTTAGTCCCATCGAAACTTATTTTTGACATGTTTATCAATTTCTTTTACTCGTGAAGCGTCCTTTCTCTCGAGAACCGACATCGTTTACATTTGGAAAATGGCGGTAATGACGTCATCATTCATAACAAATGTCCTGATTGGTCACAAGGAACATATCGACCAATCAACTACGGCGTAACGTTATATCACGCCACAGTTGATTGGTCGACACTTTTTTTCCCCCCGAGATTAAAAAAGACGGAATTCCGACTTTAGACGGAAAAATCACATGCCTGATCTCTAGTGAAAACTAATGTTTGTTTCCATATTTTTACACTTCTAAAGTGGGCATACCTGTAACTTTCTTCCTTTGGAAGGACAAAAAGTGAGGGATTGATGTTGGTAAACAATCGAACAGGAGACTGCTTCCTTCCTGTCTTGCCGTGCTTGTATAAAGAGTGGTTGTCATAGTCCACCTGTTGATTTAACAATATCATTACGAACATTGATTTTACTACAAGTCGTATTATTGATTGTGCTTTTACCTGGTAGTCCAGCATGCTAAACGTAGGGAAACACTCCACGATGCGAGGTTCAAAGAAATATGGAAAAATCCATATCATGGGCATGTCCGTATTGCACTCTGTCAAAGTCTTCTGCAGGGTTCTCCACGTCCGCGACATCAAGGAGAAGCTGTTAGCCAGAGGTCTCACCAGGCCTCCAAAGGGAGGGTCGGCGACCATCACCACCTTCTCCCCGTCGCCCTCTCGAAGGAAGGTCTGGAGCTCTGCACTTGAGGCCTGATGAAAGATAATATGACAATAAAAGACGGAAATGTTAGTTAAATTAGGATTTGTTTGCCATTTTTCTTCCAATCTATAATTTAGTTAGCCAGCTAGTTTTCTAAAAGACACACAAGCTGAGTTTTTTTTTTTTGTCATATTTACAATTAAATAAACTTTTTATTCATTATTTAGCTGGATACACCTGAGGAGGCTTGTCCTTGGCTAAAGGAAAGCCCAAAAGCTTCAATGTTTTTTGTCGTATTCAGAATTGGAGTTTTTATTTATTTATTTATCTACAAACCCCAAAACCAGTGATGTTGTCACGTTGTGTAAATCGTAAAAAAATAACAAAATACAATTATTCACAAATCCTTTTTTAACCTATATTCAATTGAATAGACTGCAAAGACAAGATACTGAACATTCAAAATGGAAAACTTTGTTATTTTTTGCAAACATTAGCACATTTGGAATTTGATGCCTGCAACTTGTTTAAAAAAAAGCTGGCACAAGTGGCAAAAAAAGACTAAAGAAGTTGAGAAATGCTCACCAAACACTTATTTGGAACATCCCGCAGGCAACAGGTTAATTGGGAACATAATTGGGTATAAAAGCAGCTTCCATGAAATGCTCAGTCATTCACAAACAAGGATGGGGCAAGGGTTATCACTTTCTGAACAAATGCGTGAGCAAATTGTTAAACAGTTTAAGAACAACATTTCTCAAGGAGCTATTGCAAGGAATTTAGGGATTTCACCATCTACGGTCCGTAATAGAATCAAAATGTTCAGAGAATCTGGAGAAAACACTGCACATAACATTGAACGCCCGTGACCTTCGATTCCTCAGGCGGTACTGCATCAAAAAGCGACATCAGTCTGTAAAGGAAATCACCACATGGGCTCGGGAACACTTCAGAAAAAAAACTCTGTAACAACTTAAGTTTGTTGTTACATTGTAAGTGGAAGTTAAAACTCTACTATGCAAAAGCGAAAGCCATTCATCAACAACACCCAGAAACGCTGCTGGCTTCGCTGCGCCCGAGCTCATCTAAGATGGACTGATGCAAAGTGGAAAAGTGTTTGGTGGTTTGACGAGTCCACACTTCAAATTGTTTTTGGAAACTGTGGACTTCCATCTGGATTGCTATAGGCGCAAAGTTCAAAAGCCAGCATCTGTGATGGTATGGGGTTGTATTAGTGCCCAAGGCATGGTTGACTTGCACATCTGTGAAGGCACCATTAATGCTGAAAGGTACATACAGGTTTTGGAGCAATATATGTTGCCATCCAAGCAACGTTATCATGGACGCCCCTGCTTATTTCAGCAAGACAATGCCAAGCCACATTCAGCACGTGTTACAACAGCGTGGACTGCAGTCCAGACCTGTTTCCAATCGAAACTGTGTGGCGCATTATGAAGCGTAAAATACGACAGCGGAGACCCCGGGATGTTGAACGACTAAAGCGCTACATAAAACAAGAATGGGAAAGAATTCCACTTTCATAACTTCAACAATTAGTTTCCTCAGTTCCCAAACGTTTACTGAGTGTTGTTAAGAGAAAAAGTGATGTAACACAGTGGTGAAAATGCCCTTTTCCAACAACTTTGGCACGTGTTGCAGCCACGAAATTCTAAGTAAATTCTTATTTGCAAAAAAAAAAAATAGTTTATGAGTTTGAACATCAAATATCTTGTCTTTGTGCATTCAATTGAATAGGAGTTGAAAAGGATTTGCAAATCATTGTATTCCGTTTATATTTACATCCAAAATAATTTCCCAACTCATATGAACGGGACTCTCGCTGCTGTGTCTTGGATCCTCTTTGGACTGGACTCTCGCGACTGTGTTGTATCCATTGTGGATTGAACTTTCACTGTATCATGTTAGATCCGCTCGACATCCATTGCTTTCCTCCTCTCTAAGGTTCTCATAGTCATCATTGTCACCGACGTCCCACTGGGTCATTATTGTCACCAATGTCCCACTGGGTGTGAGTTTTCCTTGCCCTTATGTGGGCCTACCGAGGATGTCGTGGTGGTTTGTGCAGCCCTTTGAGACACTAGTGATTTAGGTCTATATAAGTAAACATTGATTGATTGATTGATTGATATGGAAACGGGGTTTTTATCATGTACAGTTGAAACTCCATTTACGAACGTCTCTATTTGTGAACTTTTCTTTCTACGAACCGGTACCAATGTCTCGGCGTACAACACTTCATTTTGTGTCCTGTGGAGACTTGCCATTTTGATGACATCACTTCCTCAACACGCGGGCGTGACCTTTTTGAAGAGGCGGGGCTCCCACATCACATCCTATTTACGTATTTAAGAGCAGCACTTATTGGCTCGTAAATATGGAAGAAACAAGTCTACAATTGCAACCATTATAAAAAAAGGACGTTTATAGAGTTGCTCACTTTGCCAAAGGGGTTAAATATCTGATCTAGGGCTGGGCGTTATATCGAATATACTCGATATATCGCGGGTTTGTCTCTGTGCGATATAGAAAATGACTATATCCTGATATTCCAGTATAAATTTTCGCGCAGTTGCTCATAACCTACTCAGTGGCTTAGTGGTTAGAGTGTCCGCCCTGAGATTGGTAGGTCGTGAGTTCAAATCCCGGCCGAGTCATACCAAAGATTATAAAAATGGGACCCATTACCTCCCTGCTTGGCACTCAGCATTAAGGGTTGGAATTGGGGGTTAAATCACAATAAATGATTCTCGGGCACGGCACCGCTGCTGCCCAATGCTCCCCTCACCTCCCAGGGGGTGATCAAGGGTGATGGGTCAAATGCAGAGAATAATTTTGCCACATCTCGTATGTGTGTGTGACAATCATTGGTGCTTTAACTTTAACTTTATAGCTGCGGGCATTACACATAAAACAAGCGCACCTTCTTACATACGTCACATAAGTATACGCCCTCGCGGAACAGAGAGTTAGCAGCATGGGTAACGTTAGCTGTAGAAAAGGTGGGAATCTGGTAACAAATGAAGGAAGAATTCATTCGCAAGACAGCTGCAGAGGGTCCATCGTCTGGCGGTGGTTTGGCTTCAAGCGGGAAGATGTCGAACAAACAACCATAATTTGTCAAGTGTGGGGCAAAAGCGTTGCTACAAAAAGTAGCATTACTCTTAATATGTAGCATCATTTGAAAAGTAACCCGCTAGAAAATGAAGTTTGCTTAAAACTCTGCATGTCAACATCTCCGTTCGGTGCCACACCAACAAAATGCAGAGGCAACCATTTCCACATCAACACCGTATGAAAAAAATAGGAAGGAGCTAACGTCCGCAATAACCTACCACATAGCGAAGGACATACACTATTTGATTTCCTATTATGCAGCTCATTTTTATTTGACAGTTATTGAAATATCTTGTGTGACATCATGCACAAAAGTGCACTTAATTTGTTTTAAACTGGTGTAGTGGTGTTCTGTACAAAAAGTGCACTTTAATTTAGTGTCGTTTTGATATGTGCACTCATAGCTTGTTTTAAAATGCCTCTGACAATCTCGCACTTTCTGTTTTGGAAATGACATGAATGTTTGTGCCACTGCTTAATAACTGTTTAATAAATACAGTTTTGGTCAATTGACTTAGTTGTGATTTCCCTCTCTGCATGAAAGTTTAAAATGAGCATATATTAATGCAGTATGAAAAAGAATGTTTTAATGTAGACACATAGAATCATCATACTGCTGTGATTATATGCATCAAGTTTTCTAATTAAGGCAAAGGCAAAATATGGAAATATATCGTGTATCGTGACATGGCCCAGAAATAGAGATATTAAAAAAAGGCCATATCGACCAGCCCTAATCCAAACAGAAAGTGCAAAACCAGATTGAAAAAATGTTGCTCGTGTGGATAAATGAGAAGCAGATAGCAGGAAATCGCATTTCAAAGGCTATAAATTGCGAAAAAGCTCGCCATTTGTGAAGTGAAGTGAATTATATTTATAAAGCGCTTTTACATAGTGAAACCCAATATCTCAGTTACATTCAAACCAGTGTGGGTGGAACTGGGAGCAGGTGGGTAAAGTGTCTCTCTCCCAAGGACACAACGGAAATGGCTAGGATGGCGGAAGCGGGGATCGAAACTGGAACCCTCAAGTTGCTGGCACGGCCACTCTTTCAACCGAGCAATACCGCCTGCGAATTGATGTCCAGAAGTGGCCATGCTGGAACCAGCGAAGAAGATCAATTTATGGCAAGTCGTGGGTGGTTGAAAATGTTTAAAAAGAGTAGTCGGCTTTTACCGTGTGGTGCGGCGTGGTGAGGCTCATGGCTTTGACAAAGCTGCCCAAGGGAAGTTTACCAACCACTTAGTTGGGCTTCTACTAGTTTTTTACTGCGATGAGACTGAGTTTTCTAAGGGGGAAAATAACCCTAAACAGACATAAAAAATAAACCTGAAAAGAAGGCACAACCGGGACACAAACCAATGAAGGATTGCCGTTTACAACTCTAAGACCGCCACAAGGTAAAAATAATTGTATTTTTGTTTTTTTGTAGCAACATGGTTGGTAATATTTGGAAAGTACCAAAGGGCAAAGGGACTTTTGTGTGTCCGCATTCATTGACAGTAAGCTGTTGCGTAGAGATGTCCGATAATATCGGACTGACGATATTATCGGCCGATAAATGCTTTAAAATGTATTATCGGAAATTATCGGTCTCGGTTTCAAAAAGTAAAATGTATGACTTTTTAAAACGCCGTTGTATGGAGTGGTACATGGACAAAGGGAGTAAGTACAGAGCAGTTGCGTCTCCCAGTCATACTTGCCAACCTTTCCGGGAGGCTCCTGAATTTCAGTGCCCGTCCCGAAAATCTTCCGGGGCAACCATTCTCCCCAATTTCCACCCAAAAAACAACATAGGGGGCGGGGCGTGCCTTAAGAGCACTGCCTTTGCGTGCCGGCCCAATCACATAATATCCACGGCTTTTCACACACACAAGTGAATGCAAGACATACTTGGTCAACAGCCGTACAGGTCACACTGAAGGTGGCCGTATAAACAACTTTAAGACTGTTACAAATATGCACCACACTGTCAACCCACACCAAACAAGAATGACAAACGCATTTCGGGAGAACATCCGCACCGTAACACAACAGAACAAATACCCAGAACCCTTGCAACACTAACTCTCCCAGGACGCTACAATATACACCCCGTGCTAACCCCTCCCCCGGCCCCACCCAACCCCAACCTGCTCATGCTCTCTCAGAGAGAGCATGTCCCAAATTCTAAGCTGCTGTTTTGAGGCATGTTACAAAAAATTATGCACTTTGTGATGTCAATAATAAATATGGCAGTGCCATGTTGGTATTTTTTTCCATAACTCGAGTTGATTTATTTTTGGAAAACCTTGTTACATTGTTTAATGCATCCAGCCGGGAATCACAACAAAATTAGGGCATAATAATGTGTTAATTCCACGACTGTTTACATCGGTTGATATCAAAATCGGTAATTATAGCTGGACAATATAGAAATATTGGCAAAAAAGCCATTAACAAACATCTCTAGTTGTTTGGATAAAAGAAGAGATCGTTGAGCCATTACTCCCTTGTTGTGTTGGTTTGAAACACACACGCACATGCACACACACACACAAAAAATTTAATATAATGGAAAATTGTTTTTATATTCATAATTTAATTCAAAACGTTAAACTTCCATAAGTTATGGCTCACAACTTAAACGATTTCAAGTATTTATTTATTTTGTTTGTAAATAATTCGGGCTTCCAGCTGCCAAAACCCACAAAAACAGGACTTCAAAAAATGTGAATACTGTGAAGAAATCAGTCAACATTTTCCAGGGCATGAACGTTTTAAACAGGATGTCACACACTACTCATCTACTAAACCGTGGGCTTCTACGAATTATCAAACAGAGAAGATTCATGAATCTGGCAGAGATCCAGGAAGAGTGGAATGAGGCGGGAGACGCATCCGGGAGATGGGCTACAACTGTCGGGTTCCTCGGGTCAAACCGATTCCGAACCTGAGCCAACAAAGGAAGAGTCTCAACTGGGCCAAGGAGAAGGAAGACTGGACTGTGGGCCAGTGTTTCAAGGTCCTCTTTTCCGATGACAGAAAAGTGTGCCTTTCATTCGGGAATCAAGGTCCAAGGGTTTGGAGAAAGACAGGGGTGAGAAACATAACACAAGATCCTTGAGGTCCAGTGCGAAATATCCACAGTCAGACAGGATTTAAGGTGCAATGTCCAGTGCAGGTGTTAGTAAACTCCATCCATCGAGCCATCCATCTTCTTCCGCTTATTGTATATGAGGTCGGGTCGCGGGGGCAGCAGCCAAAGCAGGGAAGCCCAGACTCTCCTCTCCCCAGCCACTTCGCCAGCTCTTCCTGGTCGATCCCGAGGCGTTCCCAGGCCAGCCGGGAGACATAGTCTTCTCAACGTGTCCGGAGTCTTCCCCGTCCCCGAAACAGCTCCCTAAGGAAGGTGTTCGGGTGGCATCGTGACCAGATGCCTGAACCACCTCATCTGGCTCGGCTTTACTTTGAGCTCCTTCCGGATGGCAGAGCTTCTCACCCTATCTCTAAGAGAGAGGCCCGCCACCCGGCGGAGAAAACTCATTTCGGCTGCTTGTACCCGTGATCTCGTCCTTTCGGTCATAACCCAAAGCTCATGACCATAGGTGAGGATGGGAACATAGATCGACTGGTAAATTGAGAGCTTTGCCTTACGGCTCAGCTCCTTCTTCACCACAACGGATCGATACAGCGTCCGCATTACTGAAGACGCCGCACCGATCTCACCATCCACTCTTCCCTCACTCGTGAACAAGACTCCGAGGTACTTGAACTCCTCCACTTGGGGCAAGTTCTCTTCCCCACCCCGGAGATGGCACTCCACCCTTTTCCGGGCGAGAACCATGGACTCGGATTTGGAGGTGCTGATTCTTATCCCAGTCGCTTCACACTTGGCTGCGAACCGATCCAGTGAGAGCTGAAAATCCTGGCCAGATGAAGCCATCAGAACCACATCATCTGCAAAAAGCAGAGACCTAATCCTGCAGCAACCAAACTGGATCCCCTCAACGCACTGACTGTGCCTAGAAATTCTGTTCATACTGTAAAAGTTATAAACACAATCGGTGACAATTGGCAACCTTGGCGGAGTCCAACCCTCACTATTAGTAAACTCTTGTTTTCTTAAATCCAAGTTCACCGCATCAGTCTACGAAAATATTTTAGAGGACTTCATGATTCCTTCTGCTGAGGATCTTAATGGAGATGCAGATTTAATTTCCCAGCAGGACTCGGCCTCTGCCCATACCGCCAGAGGCCCCCAAAACAAGGTTTGATGCCCGTTGCATCACAGTGCTTGACTGGCCAGCCAACTCGCCTGACCTAAACCCTATTGAGAATTTGTGGGTTATTATCAAGAGAAAAATGAGGGCCACCGGACCCAAAAACAAAGACGAGCTGACAGCAAGCATCAAGGAAATCCAGTCTTCCATAACTCTCAACCAATGCCGCAGGCTGATTGCCTCAATGCCACAGCACATGGAGGCAGTGATTAAGGCAAAGGGATTCCCTACAAAGTATTGAAGATTGACACATCGTTTTGAAAGAACCCTATTTTGATTAATTTGATTTGGTCCTAATTGTCAAAAACTGAGGAGTAAATGGTTATTTCTTCCCAGTATTCTAATTCTTTGAAATCCTGTTTTCGTGGGTTTTATGAGCTGGAAGCCCAAATTATGTACAAACAAAAAAACTAAATACTTGAAATCGTTTAAGTTGTGGGCCCTGAATCTATAATTTATGAACGTTTAACGTTTTGAATGGAATTTTCGAAATAAATACACTTTTACAGGATATTCAATTTTTTTGGAAAGGGTTTGTAGGGCTGGGAGATATGGGGGAAAAAATATTCCCGATTAAGTTTTTCATATTGTCCGATCTCAATTAATATAACAATGTTTAATTTTTTTTGTTAAAGGCAGATTGTACCGTGCAGTAAGTGGGACCCGTTTCCAGTGAGGGTTGGACTCCGCCAAGGCTGCCCTTTGTCACCCATTCTGTTCATAACTTTTATGGACAGAATTTCTAGGCGCAGTCAGGGCACTGAGGGTATCTGGTTTGGTGGCTTTCTGATTAGGTCTCTGCTTTTTGCAGATGATGTGGTCCTGATGGATTCATCTGACCAAGATCCTCAGCTCTCACTGGATCGGTTCACAGCAGAGTGTGAAGCGAATGGGATTGGAATCAGCACCTCCAAGTCCGAGTCCATGGTTTTCACGCGGAAAAGGGTGGAGTGCCATCTCCGGGTTGGGGAGGAGATCTTTTCCCAAGTGGAGGAGTTCAAGTACCTCGGAGACTTGTTCCCGAGTAAGGGAAGAAGACTTCGCATCACTGAAGACTGGCGTCTTCAGTGATGCGAAGACTGTATGGATCCGTTGTGGTGAAGAAGGAGCTGAGTCGGAAGGCAAAGCTCTCAATTTACCGGTCGATCTACGTTCCCATCCTCACCTATGGTTATGAGCTTTGGGTTATGACCGAAAAGAGAAGATCTCGGGTACAAGTGGCCGAAATGAGTTTCCTCCGCCGGGTGGCGGGGTTCTCCCTTAGAGATAGGGTAAGAAGCTCTGTCATCCGGGAGGAGCTCAAACTAAAGCCGTTGCACCTCCACATTGAGAGGAGCCAGATGAGGTGGTACGGGCATCTGGTCAGGAAGCCACCCGAACGCCTTAGGGTTGGGCAGGAGATCTTGCCCCGAGTGGGGGAGTTCAATTACCTAGGAGTCTTGTTCACAAGTGAGGGAAGAGTGGATCGTGAGGTCGACAGGCGGACCGGTGCGGCGTCTTCACCAGTGTGGACGCTGTATCGATCCGTTGTGGTGAAGAAGGAGCTGAGCCGGAAGGCAAAGCTCTCAATTTATGGGGCGGCATGGCGTAGTGGGTAGAGCGGCCGTGCCAGAAACCTGAGGGTTGCAGGTTTGCTTCCCACCTATTGACATTCAAGTCGCTGCTGTTGTGTCCTTGGGCAGGACACTTCACCCTTTGCCCACGGTGCCCAGGGCAACTGTGGCTACTGATGTAGCTTACCACCACCAGGTGTGAATGAATGATGGGTTCCTACTTCTCTGTGAGCGATTTGAGTATCTACCAATAGAAAAGCGCGATATAAATCTAATCCATTATTATTATCATTATAATTTACCAGTCGATCTACATTCCCATCCTCACCTATGGTCATGGGCTTTGGGTTATGGCCGAAAGGACGAGATCACGGGTACAAGCGGCCGAAATGAGTTTCCTCCGTCGGGTGGCTGGGCTCTCCCTTAGAGATAGGGTGAGAAGCTTTGCCATCCGGGAGGAGCTCAAACTAAAGCTGCTGCTCCTCCACATCAAGAGGAGCCAGATGAGGTGGTACAGGCATCTGGTCAGGATGCCACCCGAACACCTCCCTACAGAGGTGTTTCGGGCACGTCCGACCGGTAGGAGGCCACAAGGAAGACCCAGGACATGTTGGGAGGACTATGCCTCCTGGCTGGCCTGGGAATGCCTTGGGATCCCCCAGGAGGAGCTGGACGAAATTGCTAGGGAGAGGGAAGTCTGGGCTTCCCTGCTTAGGCTGCTGCCCCTGCAACCCGACCTCGGATAAGCGGAAGAAGATGGATGGATGGATGGATGTCCCGTGCAGGATTATACCGAGTACGGTTGCATCCCCACGGCTTACGACCGCAGTATCTTGTAACAGACATGTCTGCCATGGAGGTAAAATATGGTAAGAGCTGACAAGTGTCATTTTGTTCATAACTATAATTGTGTTTATAAGTGGTGCAACAGAACAGGTAACCCACGCTTTGGCCTGTACCTCGGTTTTAATGCCACAGTTTTGCTTTTTTTTCGGTACATTTTGCAGGAGCAGAGAGAACAACAAGTTATTTTGTTATTTTGCTTGTCATCACAAAATTCATTCTGCAGTAAATACTATAAGACTATAATTAGGGATGTATATCGTTAAGATTGTATCGATACAATACTCTTGTCGATATTCGTTACCAGTATTAATCGGTACTACAGTACAGGCCAAAAGTTTGGACACACCTTGAATGAATGAATGAATGAATGAAGGGTTTAAATGAATGAATGGTTTATTTTTTGAGCCATGCAAACAAAACAAGAGAATGAGATAAAATACAAAAGAAATATATAGATACATTATTTTTACACCTACATTGAAAACATTACATGTGACTAATCTTTTGCAGATGTCAAGATTGGCTCAAAAGGGAGTGGGAAGAAGTAAACTTATTAGGTCCCACCCCAATACATATACAATATATAATACAATAATATATATAATTCAATTCAGTGGTTGCTGTTATATATTGTCTGTATAAAATACATTTAAATTCACACACACTTACATATATACATATGTACACACACATATGTACACAACACACACCTATATACAATTCATATATATATATATATATTTATATATATATACACACATACATATATATACACACATAATCACATACATACACACATGCATATACCCAAAATACACACATATCCACCACACACACACACAAACACACCTATATAAATACTATAAATATAATAGTATATATAATATACACTTTTGTCTAAACATTATTAACAGTTTATGGTGCCTATGGGAACAAACTTTCATTTTGACTGTGATAGTAGTGGTTAATAGTGGATCCGTGGCTGTGGAGCTACTGCCCCTGATCAACAGGACCTGAGGACCACTCTTGCTATGTGTCCTATGCTGTGCATTAAAGGAGACAAGGGGAGCCCCCTGCCAGAGGAGTTATCCACGAACATAAGATCCCCCACTCGCCTGCCCTGTACTCCAGATAGTGTACTTATTATGTGTCCTATGCTGTGCATTAAAAGAGACGAGGGGAGCCCCCTGCCAGAGGAGTTATCCACGAACATAAGATCCCCCACTCGCCTGCCCTGTACTCCAGATAGTGTACCCAAATCCCTTTTCTTAGTTTCCACCGGCACCAATTCTTTAGTCAGAATTCATATTTGTTTTTACATTTGCAGAAAATTAGTATTACTCAAATTGCATATAGGATTGTTTGTGTACACACACACACACACGCACACACAATTCAATGTATTCCTGTTATTGGTACTAATTCATATAGTTTAACTAGTTGGGTGATTTCATAGAAGTAATAATAATAATGATAGTATCAACAATGACTAAACAATAATAATATCGATAATGATAACAATAATAATAACAATATGAACAATAGCAATAGCAATGGCAATAAATGATGACAATAATACATATAAAATAATGAAGATGATGATGATGATGATAATAACAACAACAATAGTAAGAATAATAATCATTATTAGCCAGTGATGGAGTTTAACACTTAGGCATCCATGTTCACATTCATATACATTGCCCATACCATTTATTTGTATCTTGTTTTGAACTGATGGACATTTGGACATTGCTTGAGCCCCACATCCAATCCGTTCCAAAGTTTCACTCCACGCACAGACACACACAAACTTCTCATTCAATGGGTTTTTGTTTATTTTCATGACAATTTAAATTGAAGATTGTAGAAAATGCTACAATCTACATGATTTTTGACCACTGACAAAATAATAATAACAATAAACTAACATGTTCCATCTACACTTATGTTCAAATGTAATAATCACTTGTTTTTTTCTTGTTTGGATACTTTACATTAGTTTTGAATGATACCAGAAATTTAGGTATCGATCCGATACAAAGTAGTTAAAGTATCATAAATTGGTTACATTCAAAGGTGTAAAGGTACGCATTTCCTGAGTGTATAAACATAATAGAAATTTTCAAAAAGGAAAAAATATTTTGTGACTATAGAAAATATACCGATGTAATCATAGTGGTATCGACTAGATACGCTCCTGTACTTGGTATCATTACAGTGGATGTCAGGTGTAGATCCACCCGTGGCGTTTGTTTACATTGTGTTGCCGGTGAGCTTACGGTGTGTAGTGAAGCATGTTTAACCATTCCTTGTCCTGCAGGGATGATACTTGTAAGAAACTTACTTTATTTGTCGCCATGGAGGCGAGGATTATTGAGTTAAAAGTCGCTAAGACACTGCCGACTGCAGCAGGATGCGAGCCATGTCTTAAAGCACCTCTTCCTGAGGGTGTTTCAGTGTTATATCTTCACCTTTATCGTTAGTTTTTTAAGCAAAAATGGGTCTGTTCTCTCATTTCTGTCTACACACTGTGTCTGCTTGTAAGTACTCCGTGATTATGCGCTGCCGAACATGCTCATTTGCCCGTAGTCGCAGTAATGTCACGATGTCACGACGATGCCAGTCATGCTCATTTCTATAAAAAAGGGGGGCGGTATAGTACAGAATTTGATTACGAGTATCGGTGTACCTTACAACCCTGGAAGGGACTCTTGTCGAGGCTAGAACATACTACATGTTTACAATGATTTTTTTTTTAATAGAGAACTCTGCTTCACACTTTCACCATGAATTGATTAACGTGGACCCTGACATATTCTCTAAAGGCCTTCTGGCCACATGCGTGGACAACACTTTTTAGCTCTTATTTCCAAAATTGTGTACACTACTGAATTGGGGTCTTATGGCCGCTTATGTGGACACTTATACTACCATCTGGTGGTGTCAGAAGAGTATAACATGCAATGGAATTTGGAAAAAAAGGTGTAAAAATAAAAATTAGTATGTCACTACAAATGAAGTATACGTTTGTGTACTTATGGACTAAGTACATTATATCAAAAGATGATTTTTTGTTTTTATTCTAATTAGGGTCCATCCATCCATTTACTACCGCTTATTCTCTTTGGGGTCGCGGGGGCGCTGGTGCTTATCTCAGCTACAATTGGGCAGAAGGCGGCGTACACCCTGGACAAGTCGCCACCTCATCGCAGGGCCAACACAGATAGACAGACAACATTCACACTCACATTCACACACTAGGGCCAATTTTAATGTTGTTAATCAACCTATCCCCAGGTGCATGTCTTTGGAAGTTAGAGGAAGCCGGAGTACCCGGAGGGAACCCACACATTCACGGGGAAGACATGCAAACTCCACACAGAAAGATCCCGAGCCCGGGATTGAACCCTGACTTCTCAGGACCTTCGTATTGTGAGGCAGACGTACTAACCCCTCTGCTACCGTGAAGCCCTAATTAGGGTCCAAAAAGCCCAAATAGCAAAGAGAAGAAAAAAAAATCATGTAAAAAAAAACAGCTTGGGCCTTAAGAGATTAATTGATAAACTTATTTGGGTGTTACCATTTAGTGGTCAATTGTACGGAAAATGTACTTGTGGTGGGCGTGGCCTGCGGACCTGCAGCGAAGCAGAGTATGGCAGAACCGGCTTCGAGAATAGAGACAAGTGCGTAGCTCAGTGGTTCTCAACCTTTTTTCATTGATGTACCCCCTGTGAACATTTTTTTTAATTCAAGTACCCCCTAATCAGAGCAAAGCATTTTTGTATTTTAAAGAAGTAAAATACAGCCCTATGTCATCAGTTTCTGATTCATTAAATTGTATATAACAGTGCAAAATATTGCTCATTTGTAGTGGTTTTTCTTGAACTATTTGGAAGAAAGATATAAAAATAACTAATAACTTGTTAAAAAATAAACAAGTGATTCAATTATAAATAAAGATTTCTACACATGGAAGTAATCATCAACTCAAAGTGCCCTCTTTGGGAATTGTAATAGACATCCATTTGGATTCATGAACTAAATTCTAAACATTTCTTCACAAAAAAAGAAATCTATAACATCAATATTTATGGAACATGTCCACAAAAAAATCTAGCTGTCAACAATGAATATAGCATTGTTGTATTTCGTTTCACATTTTATGAACTTACATTCATATTTTGTTGAAGTTAATAAATATATTCATAAAGGATTTTTTAATTGTTGATATTTTTCAATAAATATATTTATAAAGAATTTTTGAATTGTTGCTATTTTTAGAATATTTAAAAAAAATCTCACGTACCCCTTGGCATACCTTCAAGTACACCCAGGCGTACGCATACCCCTATTTGAGAACCATTGGCGTAGATGACACAGCTAAGAGTTTTTGTCTAATCCCCTGTCGCTCTGTTAAAGGCAGCAGTCAGGAAGGAGAGGAGGAGTTGTTGATGGCGGTTGGCGAAGCACGAGGGGAGCGAGAGCAAGACAGACCACTCTTAGGGAAACCGTTCATGTGCTTGATCGAGGAAAGACAATTGCTGGAAAGCACGTGAAGACTTTGCACGACCTGGCTTTTATTGTAAAATAAACATTGTTGACCCTGAAAAAGAGTGGTGATGTCGGTGACTGGTGGTCCAGAGAACCTACAAGGAAGCGACTTCTACAGTACTGTACTGTGCAATCGACTAATAAAAGTTTCAATCTATCAATCAATTCACCATACAAACTTTTCGGTTTACGAACCATGTTCAAGAACTAATTAAGGTCATGAATCAAGGTTCCAAACTATTTTATTATTTGCCATTATAGTTAGTGACTTCTTTTTATATTTAAAGGCAAGTTGGACCCATGTGTTTTTTTATTTAATTGGGGTTTCAAGCTAAAAACACTGAAATTAAAGGCCTACTGAAATGAGATTTTCTTATTTAAACGGGGATAGCAGGTCCATTCTATGTGTCGTACTTGATCATTTCGCAATATTGCCATATTTTTGCTGAAAGGATTTAGTAGAGAACGTCCACAATAAAGTTTGCGACTTTTGGTCGCTAACAGAAAATCCCTGCCTTTACCGGAAGTCGCAGACGATGACGTCATATGATGGCTCCTCACATATTCCCATTGTTTTTAATGGGAGCCTCGAACAAAAAGAACTATTCGGACCGAGAAAACGACAACTTCCCCATTAATTTGAGCGAGGATGAAAGATTCGTGTTTGAGGATATTGATAGCAACGGACTCGAAAAAAAAAAAGGGGGGAAAAAAGGCGATTGCATTGGGACGGATTCAGATGTTTTTAGACACATTTACTAGGATAATTCTAGGATATCCCTTATCTTTCTACTGTGTTGCAAGTGTTTTAGTGAGTTTAACAGTACCTGATAGTCGGAGGTGTGTGTCCACGGGTGTCATGACGCCAATGTCTCAGGGAAGTCGACGGCAGCTTTATGGACGGGGCAAGCTCAGCTGATCTTCGGTAAGAAGCGACTTTTTACCACAATTTTCTCACCGAAACCTGCTGGTTGACATTCGGTCGGGATCCATGTTCGCTGTGATCCATAGTAAAGTTTCACCTCCGGGAATTTTAAACAAGGAATCACCGTGTGTTTGTGTGGCTAAAGGCTAAAGCTTCCCAACTCCATTTTTCTAATTTGACTTCTCCAATATTAATTGAACACATGGCAAAAGATTCAGCAACACAGATGTCCAACATACTGTGTAATTATGTGGTTAAAGCAGACGACTTTTAGCTGTGTGTGTGCAGCGCTCATATTTCCTAACAGCCCATGACGTCACGCGTACACGTCATCATTACACGACGTTTTCAAGAAGAAACTCCCGGGAAATTTAAAATTGCAATTTTCTAAACTAAAAAGGCCGTATTGGCATGTGTTGTAATGTTAATATTTCATCATTGATATAAAAACTATCAGCCTGCGTGGTGGGTAGTAGTGGGTTTCAGCAGGCCTTTAAATACCTGTTTCTCACTTAGCTAAGAGAAATTCAAGACAGTAAAATTGGTAATTAAAAATTGTTTCTGTTGCAAGTTACTGTATTTATAGGGACAAAAGGGTCAATATCTGAATGACTAAAGATTGGAGGATGGCGGTAAGTTGATGAGGTAGTTGTGCACATCCGGATATTGTAGAACGACGGAACTTCATCCTTCATGATGGCTGATTTGATAAACTGAAAAGCAGGCCAAGTGCATTACAGTAGTCAGCTATGTTTAACCAATTATTTGTCTTGTTGTATCGTTCAGTATCTGTATGTCCATGCAGTGGCTTGAAGCCGTGCAAGTACCATTTATTTTAGCTGCTGCTTCTCTTGCCTGCATGGCGAAAAAAAGCTGAAAATTGTTGCCATATTTGTAATTTTACCCGGTTATCCTTCCAGTCTATAATCCTGATAGATATCGCAGCTGGTTAAGTATGGGTATGTTTTATTCATCAATTTGCTACCTGGTGTTGATCCTCTACCATGAATTGATTAACATGGACCCCGACCAAAAAGTTCTATTTTGGTTTCATCTGACCACATGACATTCTCCCAATCCTCTGCTGTATCATCCATGTATCCATTTTGGTATAAACTCAACTCGTCGTGTTTGGAGGAAGAAGAATACTGAGTTGCATCCCAAGAACACCACACCTACTGTGAAGCATGGGGTGGAAACATCATGCTTTAGGGCTGTTTTTCTGCTAAGGGGACAGGACGATTGATCCGTGTTAAGGAAAAAATGAATGGGGCCATGAATCGTGAGATTTTCAGCCAAAACCTCCTTCCATCAATGAGAGCTTTAAATGGTTGAGCAAATACTTATTTTCCACCATAATTTACAAATAAATTATTCAAAATTCCTACAATGTGAATTCCTGGATTTTTTTTCCACATTCTGTCTCTCACAGTTGAAGTGTACCTATGATGAAAATTACAGACCTCTGGCATCATTTTAAGTGGGAGAACTTGCACAATCGGTGGCTGACTAAATACTTTTTTGCCCCACTGTACCTAAATAGCTACGTTTTTCAGCTTGTGCATTTTTGTAGCCCAAAAACAACCTTTCTATTGATAGATTGGAAGAAAAAGGACTGTAGATTTACGGACTTCATGCAGTTTTTTTTTTTTCTTTCTTTCGCCCGGGATACAATCAATCCTCGTGTATTACCTCGCTATCAAAGAAGTGGTGGTTGAACATGTTGTAATGACAGAACTCATCCTGGCTGTAAAACTGGGCATATCTGGGAAAAATGAGAAAAGCACAGTTAGCATTGATAAGCGAGAAAACGTTTCAAAACAATTTACTTTTTTTCTTCAAGAAGTGGGCAATTCCACCCATCCATTGTTGATCCGATCCAATCCAATCCAATCCAATCCACTTTATTTATATAGCACATTTAAACAACAATAACGTTTCCAAAGTGCTGCACAGCCATGTTAAAAACAATATTAAAAAAACAATATTATGCTCCACCAATGACTGAATAAAAACAAAAAACAAAAAAACAAAAAATATAAAACCAATATAAAAAAATACATTAATACAATCATTCCACAGTATTTCACATTTCTGTGTTACAATCACACCTGTCTACTCGGGGGTGTAATGGTAGGCTGTAATCATGGTTCCGTATGATAAAAACTTTTTGAGGGTCAAAGATTTTCTCATGCACAAATGTACTACTGTTTGACGATACAATGTTGACTGGGTTGGCAGACCTTTTTTCTAATCATCCGGGTGGGCTCTTTTTCCCCCCCTGGAACTGTCTTATATTTTGAAATGCGAGGTCTAAGTACAATGGCAGTTGAATATACATCAGTGGTTTTATTTAGAGGTGTCCAAAAATGGCTTTTTTGCCGATATCCGATATTGTCCAACTCTTAATTACCGATTCCGATATCAACCAATACCGATATAAACAGTTGTGGAATTAACACATTATTATGCTTAATTTTGTTGTGATGCCCCGCTGGATGCATTAAACAATGTAACAAGATTTTCCAAAATAAATCAACACAAGTTATGGAAAAAAGAGAAGCTCTATAGAGATGACGATTTCATTTTCCAGCACGATCTGGCACCTACCCACAGTGCCAAAACCACCAGTAATGGGTGTACTGGCCATGGCATTACTGTCCTCAATTGACCTGCCAACTCCCCTGACCTGAACCCCATGGAGAATTTGTGGGGTATTGTGAAGAAGAAGCTGAAAGACACCAGACCCAATAATGCAAATGAGCTAAATGCCACTATTGAAGCATCCTGGGCATCCATAACACCTCAGCAATGCTACAGGCTGATTGCCTCCATGCAGCCCCACATTGATGCAGTAATCCGTGCAAAAGGATTCCCAACCAAGTACTGAGTGCATTAATTGACATTTTCAAATATTTGATTTTGTTTTGCAGTTATCAATCTTTTTTTTTACTTGGTCCGAGGAAATATTCTAATTTTTTGAGATAGGATTTTTGAGTTTTCTTAAGCTGTATGCCATAGTCAGCAAAATTAAAATAAAAGGCTCGCAATATTTCAGTTGATGTGAAATGAATCCAGAATGTATGACATTTTCATGTTTTTAGTTCCATTACAGAAAATACAGGACTTTATCACAATATTCAAATTTTCTGAGACAGTCCTGTATAGTCGACTAATAAAGTAAACAATAACATACTCCTCCTTTAGTACAAGACTGCCTGGTATACTGTATAACAGGGAATTATAAACTGGGCTCAATCTGCCCTGCTCTAACGTATCTGTACGAGTAACACAAATGTGCTGCAAGCTAGTGGTGAGTGCTTGAAGTGGCCTAGCAGTCAGTCAGAGCTTCTGAAATGCTGCATGGAGACAGGGCACCTCTGTTCATTGCAAACTGCAAAGTACTGTATGCACCATGCAGGGCAGACTAGCCACCGCAGCTTTTGCCATACTGCGTTGTCCCTGACCACAACGTGAGCTTTTGCCTTGGGGTGGTTTTTGTTGTATTTTTGTTTTTTCTCAGCGGAGTCTTTAAGCGACAATTGTGTGGTACTACTTTTTTTCTGTTTGCTTTTCATCCATTTTCCGCTTGTATTCATCGGGTATCTCCTTATGATTCTTGAAGAGGTGGGAGATCAAGTTGCTCGTATTAAAGGAAGACGTCTTGGTTCCTCCTCGCATAACCAACTTTTTGCAGTCATTACAAATTGCCAGTTTTTTTATCCGTCAGAGAACACTTTAAAATAATCCCAAACCATTTTGTTAGTCAGTCACCGAGCGAGCTCGCTTGTTAGCCACGACTAAAGCAACGGCACCAACACACTCTTGTTGTTAATATGGTCCGCTCGCGGCAGTTTGATGAGGTCATCAAGCATCGCCAGTAAACTTCTCATGCTGCGGTCGTGTTGCAACTCCTGTGCTGTGTGGGAGAGGAGAGAGGGGAGGGGGGAAAGGCTGCTGACTGGGAGACGCAACTGCTTCTATACCACTCCAGAAAACAGCGGCGTTTTAAAAAGTCATAAATTGTACTTTTTGAAACCGATAATTTCCGATATTACGATTTAAAGCATTTATTGGCAGTCCGATATTATCGGACAACTCTAGTTTTAATGATATAGCAAATGGGGCCGAATAAGTTTTTTTTTCGAGGAAACCAATATATATAAGGTTCCCTATGGAAGTATTTTTGTAGCAAAAGTATTTGCAAACGCAATCTGTGCGTGTGTGTGTAATCAGTTGTCTGTTTTAAGTTGTCAGTCCAAAGGATTTGTCAGTGTGTAAAATAATGTGTGTGCGCGTATTTAGATGCTTGTTAAGCAGGAACCCGCTATTGACTGTCTTTTAACACGTAACTTTTCCGACACTTGTATGACTCGTTTGTCTGTACAGCGAATTAAACGTGTAAAAAGGACATGTCTGGAGCTCCCCCTTGCCAATCCTTATACTCACCACAAGTAAGCGACTTGCAGTATTGGCGTTAAAGGCCTACTGAAATGAGATTTTCCTATTTAAACGGGGATAGCAGGTCCATTCTATGTGTCATACTTGATCATTTCGCGATATTGCCATATTTTTGCTGAAAGGATTTAGTAGAGAACATCGACGATAAAGTTCGCAACTTTTGATCACTAATAGAAAAGCCTTGCCTGTACCGGAAGTCGCAGACAATGACATCACCCGTGTGAGGGCTCCTCACATCCTCACATTGTTTTTAATGGGAGCCTCCAACAAAAAGTGCTATTCGGACCGAGAAAACAACAATTTCCCCATTAATTTGAGCGAGGATGAAAGATTTGTGTTCAAGGATATTGATAGCGAAGGGCTAGAAAAAAATAAAAAATAAAATCAAGTAAAAAAAAATAAAAACGCGATTGCATTGGGACGTATTTAGATGTTTTTAGACACATTTACTAGGATAATTCTGGGAAATCCCTTATCTTTCTATTGTGTTGCTAGTATTTTAGTGCGTTTATTAGTACCTGATAGTTGTAAGGGTGTCTTAAAGCCAGTGTCTGAGGGAAGTCGACGGCAGCTGTATGGACGGCACAAGCTCAGCTGATCTCCGGTAAGTGGCGACTTTTTACCACAATTTTCTCATCGAAAACTGCTGGTTGACATTTAGTCGGGATCTATGTTCGCTTGATCGCTCTGATCCATAGGAAAGCTTCACCTCCGGGAATTTTAAACAAGGAATCACCGTGTGTTTGTGTGGCAAAGGCTAAAGCTTCCCAACTCCATCTTTCTACTTTGACTTCTCCGCTATTAATTGAACAAACTGCAAAAGATTCAGCAACACAGATGTCCAAAATATTGTGTAATTATGCGGTTAAAGCACACGACTTTTAGCTAATATTTCCTTACAGTCCGTGACGTCACGCGTACTCGTCATCATTCCGCGACGTTTTCAACAAGAAACTCCCGGGAAATTTAAAATTGCAATTTAGTAAACTAAAAAGGCCGTATTGGCATGTGTTGCAATGTTAATATTTCATCATTGATATATAAACTATCAGACTGCGTGGTCGGTAGTAGTGGGTTTCAGTAGGCCTTTAAAGCCATGAACAATGGACTTTTCATCACTTGCTGTAAACAAAAGTTTAGCAGTAACTTAGTTGTCAGAAGTATTTTTCTTTAGGGATGTCCGATAATATCGGACTGCCGATATTATCGGCCGATAAATGCTTTAAAGTGTAATAACAAAATTATCGGTACACTGCAAAAAGTCAGTGTTCAAAAACAAGGAAAAAAAATACAAAAATTAAGGGTATTTTATTTGAACTCAGCATAAATATCTGCCAATAGAACAAGACAGTTTGGCTTGTCTAGGCTTTCCAAAACAAGTAAAGCTAGCTAACCTCAATGAACCCAAAAATACCTTCCATCCATCCATTTTCTACCGCTTATTCCCTTTTGGGGTCGCGGGGGGCGCTGGCACCTATCTCAGCTACAATCGGGCGGAAGGCGGGGTACACCCTGGACAAGTCGCCACCTTATCGCAGGGCCAACACAGATAGACAGACAACATTCACACTCACATTCACACACTAGAAAAATACCTTAAAATAAGTATATTCTCACTAATAACAACTGTACTACTATCGGTGTACATATTTTCTATTGTTTCATTAAAAAAAAACAGCAAAGTCTAATGTGGCTGTCATCTGTTTTAATTATGAGACAATTGTGTCAAAGTCATGTTATTTTTGAAATAAGAACTTAATAATTTAAAAAAGTAGTTTTATACTTGTGAGTGTTGATGACACAGCTTTCCAACAGTTGATATTCTAGTTTCAAGTATGTTTTACTCAATATAAGTCATCAAATCAAACAAGCTGTATTATCTTACTGAGATCATTTAGGAATAAAACCCTTAAAACAAGTAAAACACTAACATAAAATCTGCTTAGTGAGAAGAATTATCTTATCAGACAGCAAAAAAACAAAAATCATCCTTATTTGAGATATTTCATCTTACTTAAATTTCAGTTTTTGCAGTGTATCAGCTTCATAATTATCGGTATTGGTTTCAAAAAGTAAAATTTATGACTTTTTAAAACGCCGCTGTGTACACGGACGTAGGGAGAGCGCCAATCATCCTTAAAGGCACTGCCTTTGCGTGACGGCTCAGTCACATTATATCTACCGCTTTTCACACATGCAAGTGAATACAAAGCATACTTGGTCAACAGCCATACAGGACACACTGAGGGTGGCCGTATAAACAACTTTAACACTGTTACAAATATGCGCTACACTGTGAAACCACACCAAACAAGAATGACAAACACATTTCAGGAGAACATCTGCACCGTAACACAACATAAACACAACAGAACAAATACCCAAAACCCCTTGCAGCACTAACTCTTCCGGGACGCTACAATTTACAGCCCCCCCATCCCCCCGCTACTCAACCCCAACCACCTCAACCTCCTCATTCCATGCTGTAGTTTTGAGGCATGTTAAAAGGGAACATTATCACCAGACCTATGTAAGCGTCAATATATACCTTGATGTTGCAGAAAAAAAGACCATATATTTTTTTAACCGATTTCCGAACTCTAAATGGGTGAATTTTAAACGCCTTTCTATTATTTGCTCTCAGAGCGATGGCGTCACAACGTTACGTCACCTAGGTATTCAATCCGCCATTTTCTCAAACACATTAGATTAGATTAGATAGTACTTTATTTATTCCGTCAGGAGCGTTCCTTCAGGAAAATTACAGTTTTCAGCACAATCCCATTCAAGATCAGACAAACATTACAGGGAGACAGAACAGGATCGCTGACGGGTCTGCCGGCTTCCAGCGCCCCTTACAAAAAAGATGACATACAGGTAAACAAGGGGGGTGTGTGTGTGTGTAAAATAAAATTTAAAAATCGGTCTTAGCCTAGGCCCTGGAATGGGGGTGCAGACTGAGGCCAAGGGGAAAAAAAAAAAAAAAATAAATAAATAAATAAACAACAACAACTCATAGCCATAGTACACATCCCTCTTCCATGTGTGTAAGAGGGAAACATCAAACATCAAAGAGCACATAGGACATTATAGACATTAAAGCAGCAGATACAACCAGACACTTCTGCATACAGCTATGAATAAAAAGTAAAATAAACATATCCACTGTGGTGGCCTCTGCGGTGTTCCACGCCATCGTCTGCTGGGGTGGACGGAGCATGGCCAGAGACAGGAGCAGATCCAACAAGGCAACCAAGAAGGCCGACAACACTCTCAGCCAGTGTCCAGTCCGCATGGATGAGCGAGGATACGTCCAAGGTGACTGATGTGTCCGACACCTGCTCACCCAGTCAAGACACCGCGAAGACTCTCTGTCCCAGTAGCTCAGTGCTAGCTCCACAGTCCTGTCCCCTCATCCGCATCTCCTCCAGTCCCTCCAAACAGACTCTGGTGTAGCAGAGACCCTGCAGCTGGTCTCCATGGCCAAAAGGCTCCCGGGAGGCAGATCCAAAAGTCCACAAAAAAAAGCACCACAGAGGTCACGAAAGTGCCACCCCTTGTCACACAGTCCCAAAGGGTCCCGGACCAAAATGCAAAAAAATATAAAAACACATGAAAACAAGAGGGAAACACAAAAGGATGACACAAGAGCACAGAGCTCCTGCCTACAGCAGCCACTACAGCAGCGCCATCTTGGAAAAAAAAAACAAAAAACATCACCATTATAACCATCAAGTCAAATCAGCTCTGTTATTTTCCGTTTTTTCGACAGTTTTCCGTACCCTGGAGACATCATGCCTTGTGGGTGTGTTGTCGGAGGGTGTAACAACACGGTCAGGGACAGATTCGAGTTGATTTACATAGAGTGTGCATTGATTAGCATGCTATTTGGGCTAGCTGTATGTACATTTGTAGCTATATTTGCATCCAGCCTTTCCCTCCACCTACATTTTATGCCAAACAAACACTTACCAATCGACGGATTTAAGTTGCTCCAGTGTCACAAGATGCGAAAGTCCCGATCGTTTGGTCTGCACATTTTACCAGCAATGCTAAGGCAGATATGGCACAGAGATGTATGGATATCCTGCAGATGCATTTCCAACGATAAAGTCAACGAAATCACAAAGGTGAGTTTTGTTGATGTTATTGACTTATGTGCTAATCAGACCTATTTGGTCGCGGCATGACTGGCAGCTAATCGATGCTGACATACTATTTAGGCTAGCTGTATGTACATTTGTAGCTATATTTGCATCCAGCGTTTCCCTCCACACAAATGTAATGCCAAACAAACACTTACCAATCGACAGATTTAAGTTGCTCCAGTGTCACAAGATGCGGAAGTCCCTATCAATTGGTCTGCACATTTTACCGGCGATGCTAAGGCAGACATGGCCGAATAGCGTCAATAGCTATTTGCATGCGTAATCCGTTGAACCGCTTAAGCCGCTGAAATCCGAGTCTGAATTCGAGCTAATGTCGCTATATCTTGCTGTGCGATCCGCCATTCTGTTTGTATTGGTATCACTAGATGACGTCACAGGAAAATGGACGGGTGGCTTCACAGATAGCGAAAATCAGGCACTTTAAAGCCTTTTTTCAGGATATTCCATGAAGGGGAAAATTTAGAAAAATACTTCGAAAATTAAAATAAGCCACTGGGAACTGATTTTTATTGGTTTTAGCCCTTCTGAAATTGTGATAATGTTCCCCTTTAAAAAAAAAATGTCACAAAAAACTGTGACTTCTATAATGAGTTGATTTATTCTGGAAAACCTTGTTACATTGATTAATGCATCCAGCGGGGCATCACGACAAAATTAGGCATAATAATGTGTTAATTCCACGCTTTTACATATCGGTAGATATCGGAATCGGTAATTAAGAGTTGGACAATAACGGAATATCGGCAAAAAAGCCATAATCTCAAATTTTTTTATGACAATAAGTGATCATGTAATAACAGAAGCCAAAATTATCCCGTTTCCTCCCTCAGAGATAGAGCGACTGTGAGAAGCGCTGTCATTCGAGAGGAATTAAGAGTAAAGCCGCTGCTTCTCCACATTGCAAGGTGAGGTGATTCGTTCTGGACGGTCTCCTGCTAGCCCTACTATGGACTGGACTCTCACAATTATGTTGGATCCACTATGGACTGGACTCTTACAATATTATGTTTGCTCAACTATGGACTGAACTCTCACAATTATGTTGGATCCACTATGGACTGGACTCTCACAATATTATGTTGGATCCACTGTGGACTGGACTCTCACAATTATGTTGGATCCACTATGGACTGGACTCTTACAATATTATGTTCGATCCACTATGGACAGGACTCTCACAATTATGTTGGATCCACTATGGACTGGACTCTTACAATATTATGTTCGCTCCACTATGGACTGAACTCTCACAATTATGTTGGATCCACTATGGACTGGACTCTTACAATATTACGTTCGATGCACTATGGACTGGACTATCACAATTATGTTGGATCCACTATGGACTGGACTCTTACAATATTATGTTCGATCCACTATGGACTGGACTCTCACTATTATGTTAGATCCTCTATGGACTGCACTTTCATAATATTATGCTAGATCCACTCGACGTCCATTGCACTGGTCCCTCTAGAGGGGGGTCGGGGGTGTCACCCACATCTGCGGTCCTCTCCAAGGTTTTTCATTGTCATCCCACTGGGTTGAGTTTTTCCTTGCCCGGATGTGGGATCTGAACCGAGGATGTCATTGTGGCTTGTTCAGCCCTTTGAGACACTTGTGATTTAGGGCTATATAAATAAACATTGATTGATTAAGTGGAAGAAGATGGATGCATGGATGGATGATTGATTGACAACATTCACACACTAGGGACCATTTAGTGTTGCCAATCAACCTATCCCCAGGTGCATGTTTTTGGAGGTGGGAGGAAGCCTGAGTACCCAGAGGGAACCCACGCACTCACGGGGAGACAACTGAAAACTCCACACAGAAAGATCCCGAACCCAGGACCTTCCTATTGGGAGGCACCAGCACTAACCCCTGTCGCACCGTGCTACCCTATTACTGTTAAAACATGTGAAGCGGCGGCGCAGGCGGAAGACGGTAGATTTAAGAACTACCACAACGGCTGTGATGGCGGGAGAAGGCTGCAGCAGAAAAGGGTCCACGGTCGTCTTGGACTCCATGCCACTGGACCCTGAGCCCGATTCTGTCAAGGATGGTGTGGTGACTGTCTGTGCACCAGTCTCCTCAGGTTAAACAAAGTCACGCACAGGCATTCTCCATAAAGGGATACACCTCTACCGGGAGGATTGTCGTACTCGTTCGAGTGACCGCCGATGAAAACATGAACTTATATTTACAGCAAGTAATGAAAAATCTATTGTTCTAAGCATCAACGGCAACATGACTGTGAGTGTCTGCAAGGCGCCAACTTGTGGTGAGTATAAGGAAAGGCAAGGGGGAGTTTCAGACAAATCCTTCTACACCAGGCCTGGGCGATTATTTTACCCGGTATATCTATTTATAGGAACACTAATACAAAACCTCACAATAATGATTAGAAGCTAAAAACGTTATGACAGACCGTCTTAAAAAAACACAATGGAATTTGATTTTTTCTTGACTGAATGAGACACTGTTAGAATAATTATGTACAAACCCTGTTTCCGTATGAGTTGCGAAATTGTGTTGGATGTAAATATAAACGGAATACAATAATTTGCAAATCATGTTCAACCCATATTCAGATGAATATGCTACAAAGACAACATATTTGATGTTCAAACTGAAAACCTTTTTTTTTTTTTGCAAGTAATCATTAACTTTAGAATTTGATGCCAGCAACACGTGACAAAGAAGTTGGGAAAGGTGCCAATAAATACTGATAAAGTTGAGGAATGCTCATCAAACACTTATTTGGAACATCCCACAGGTGTGCAGGCTAATTGAGAACAGGTGGGTGCCATGATTAGGGATAAAAACAGCTTCCCAAAAAATGCTCAGTCTTTCACAAGGAAGGATGGGGCGAGGTACACCCCTTTGTCCACAACTGCGTTTAAAAATAACGTTTCTTCAAAGTGAAATTGCAAGACATTTAGTCATTTAAACAAAACGAAAGCCATTTATCTACAACATCCAGAAACGCCACCAGCTTCTCTGGGCCCAAGATCATTAAGATGGAATGATGCAATATGGAAAAGTGTTCTGTGGTCTGACGAGTCCACATTTGAAATTGTTTTTGGAAATATTCGACATCGTGTCATCCGGACCAAAGGGGAAGCGAACCATCCAGACTGTTATCGACGCAAAGTTCAAAAGCCAGCATCTGTGATGGTATGGGGGTGCATTAGTGCCCATGGCATGGGTAACTTACACACCTGTGAAGGCACCATTAATGCTGAAAGGTACATACAGGTTTTGGAACAACATATGCTGCCATTTAAGCGCTGTCTTTTTCATGGGCGCTCCTGCTTATTTCAACAAGACAATGCCAAGCCACATTCAGCACGTGTTACAACAGCATGGCTTCGTAAGAAAAGAGCGCTGGTACTTTCCTGGCCCGCCTGCAGTCCAGACCTCTCCCATCGAAAATGTGTGGCGCATATACAGGGACAAACTGTAGAAAATGGATGGATGGATATACAGTTATTTATTTGGTATTGGTGTTTTCTTTACGTTTAGACTACAGTCACATTTAAAATGATCGGATTTCCCATGGATTCGGATTACCTGGCCTAAATATTAAACGAAAATATCAGATTTGAAGAAAAAATATATATAATTGTGTCACTTGAGGGCAACAAACAAATCAGATTTGGTGTGCAGTGTAAACGGAGCTTTAATACTCACATAAACACACATTCTCAGTTTCAAGTAAAGACGGATAATTTATTTTCTCCCACCAGTTACCATGCTGAATTGCAATATCAGGGCTCTATTGATGATGCCTTTTTATTGTTTTCATATGCAGAATTAAGTCAACATACTGTATTTTCCAGACTATAAGACGCACTTAAAATATTTTTTCCCCTCAAAAAACAACAGTGTACCTTATAATCCGGTGCGCATAATGTAAGGAATAATTCGGTTTTGCTTACCGACCTCGAAGCTGGAGCCTATCTCAGCTGCATTTGGGCGGAAGGCGGCCTACACCCTGGACAAGTTGCTACCTCGTCACAGGGCCAACACAGATAAAAAGACAACATTCACACACTAGGGCCAATTTACTGTTGCCAATCAACCTATCCCCAGGTGCATCTCTTTGGAAGTGGGAGGAAGCCGGAGTACCGGGAGGGAACCCACACATTCACGGGGAGGACATGCAAACTCCACACAGAAAGATCCCGAGCCCAAGCTTTAACTAAGGACTACTCAGGACCATCGTATTGTGAGGCAAAATCACTAACCCTTGCAACACCGTGCTGCTTTAATAAAATTAATAAAAAATTATATAAAAAGATCTATGCAACATTTTGACCAACAAACCACCATTACATGTTATATAGAAGACAAGGATAAATTTTCCGGTTAGAAAAAAAATAATATATATATATATATATATATATATATATATATACCAAACCCCGTTTCCATATGAGTTGGGAAATTGTGTTAGATGTAAATATAAACGGAATACAATGATTTGCAAATCATTTTCAACCCATTTTCATTTGAATATGCTACAAAGACAACATATTTGATGTTCAAACTGATAAACATTTTTTTTTTGCAAATAATCAGTAACTTTAGAATTTGATGGCAGCAACACGTGACAAAGAAGTTTGGAAAGGCGGCAATAAACACTGATAAAGTTGAGAAATGCTCATCAAACACTTATATGGAACATCCCACAGGTGTGGAGGCTAATTGGGAACAGTCGGGTGCCATGATTGGGTATAAAAGCAGCTTCCATGAAATGCTAAGTAATTCACAAACAAAGATGGGGTGAGGGTCACCACTTTGTAAGCAAATAGTCAAACTGTTTTAGAACAACATTTCCCAACGAGCTATTGCAAGGAATTTAGGGATTTTATCATCTACGATCCGTAAAATCATCAAAAAGTTCAGAGAATCTGGAGAACACTGTACGTAAGCGATGATATTACCTCAGGCGGTACTGCATTAAAAACCGACACCGGTGTGTAAAGGATATAACCACATGGGCTCAGGAACACTTCATAAAACCACTGTCAGTAACTACGGTTGGTCACTACATCTGTAATTGCAAGTTAAAGCTCTTCTATGCAAAGCCAAACCCATTTATCAACAATATCCTGAATCGCCGCCAGCTTCTCTGGGCCCAAGCTCATCTAAGATGGACTGATGCAAAGTGGAAAGGTGTTCTGTGGTCTGACGAGTCCAGATTTCAAATTATATTTGGAAACAGAGGACGTGGTGTCCTCCAGAACAAAGAGGAAAATAACCATTCGGATTGTTATAGGCGCAAAGTTCAAAAGCCAGCATCTGTGATGGTATGGGGGTGTATTAGTGCCCAAGGCATGGGTAACTTACACATCTGTGAAGGCACCATTAATGCTGAATGGTCCATACAGGTTTTGGAGCAACATATGTTGTCATTCAAGCAACATTATCATGGACGTCTCTGCTTATTTCAACAAGACAAGTGGCGCAGTGGGAGAGTGGCCGTGCGCAACCCGAGGGTCCCTGGTTCAAGCCCCACCTAGTACCAACCTCGTCACGTCCGTTGTGTCCTGAGCAAGACACTTCACCCTTGCTCCTGATGGGTGCTGGTTAGTGCCTTGCATGGCAGCTCCCTCCATCAGTGTGTGAATGTGTGTGTGAATGGTTAAATGTGGTAGTAGTGTCAAAGCGCTTTGAGTACCTTGAAGGTAGAAAAGCGCTATAAAGTACAACCCATTTACAACAGCGTAGCTTCGTAAAAAAAGAGTGTGGGTACTTTCCTGGCCCGCCTGAAGTCCAGACCTGTCTCCCATCGAAAATGTGTGGCGCATTATGAAGCCTAAAATACGACAGCGGAGCCCCCGGACTGTTGAACGACTGAAGCTCTACATAAAACAAGAATGGGAAAGAATTCCACTTTC
This sequence comes from Nerophis ophidion, assembly GCF_033978795.1. Taxonomy (NCBI): domain Eukaryota; kingdom Metazoa; phylum Chordata; class Actinopteri; order Syngnathiformes; family Syngnathidae; genus Nerophis; species Nerophis ophidion. The sequence continues at coordinate 46,271,497 of NC_084620.1, read as the reverse complement.
AAAGCTTCAACAATTAGTTTCCTCAGTTCCCAAACGTTTATAGAGTGTTGTTAAAAGAAAAGGGACTGTAACACAGTGGTGAACATGCCCTTTACCAACTAATTTGGCACGTGTTGCAGCCATGAAATTCTAAGTTAATTATTATTTGCAAAAAAAAAATAATGTTTATGAGTTTGAACATCAAATATCTTGTCTTTGTCGTGCATTCAATTGAATATGGGTTGAAAAGGATTTGCAAATCATTCTATTCTGTTTATATTTACATCCAACACAATTTCCCAACTCATATGGAAAGCGGGTTTGTACACGCAGACAACTTAAAACACGCATACACAGATCTGATTACACACGCACAGACTGAGATACGGGTTTGCAAATAATTTTGCTACAATAATACTTCCATAGTACCTAATTACACAAAATTAAGTTTTAAACAATGTTATAAAAGTGAGAAAAATAAGGCTGCTTTTGATCCTCTCTACATCTGAGAGACGAGGCGCAGGCTGATACTTTCACATTTGATGTTTTTCATGGCGTAATGAAGACCAAACCTCTTCTTCATGGACATGATACCATTTCTGCAGACTGTCCGGTATATACGCTCGCCAGTTGTTGTTTTTTTTAATTGCATGATTCGCTACACATTTTGAAACAGACTGTCCACCAGTTGGCTTTGTTTTTCTTAAGGTAAGAGGCTAACCTACCATGATTACGCCATTAAGTTGTGAAGGTAATGTTATCACCAAACCTCTTATGTAGCATAAAGTTTGCACCCTTCCCCACTTCTTGAAGAAACGGAACTTCTTCATATTACATTATTTCATCCAGTATATGGCATTCTTTTGATATATTTTAGGCCAACCTGAAGTCGATATCCAGAAGAAGGCTCTTCATTGGCGTAGATTCAGGGGTTTCCAGTTTTTCAAGTTTTATCAACTCGTGTAGGCTGCAAAAGAAAACAAAACACCATTTTTAATGTTGCGTTTAAGACAAAAATTATCTACAAAACCCAAAACCAGTGAAGTTGGCACATTGTGTAAATCGTAATATAAAATGGAATTTTCTAATTCTTTTCAACCTATATTCTACTCGACATCAATGTGCTCAGGAACACTTCAAAAAACCACTGTCAGTAAATACAGTTCTTCGCTACATCTGTAAGTGCAGGCAAAAGTAATTTATCAACAACACCCAGAAACGCCGCCGGTTTGGCTGGGCCCAAGATGGACTGATGCAAAGCGGAAAAGCGTTCTGTGTTCTGACGAGTCCACATTTCAAATTGTTTTTGGAAACTGTGGACGTTGTGTCATCTGAAACAAAGAGGAAAAGAACCACGCGGATTGTTAAAGGCAAAAAAGTTTGAAAGCCAGCATCTGTGATGGTATGGGGGTGTATTAGTGCCCAAGCCATGGGTAACTTATACATCTGTGAAGGCAACATTAATGCTGAAAAGTACATCCAGGTTTTGGAGCAATACATGTTGCCATCCAGGCAACGTTTTCATGGACGCCCCTGCTTATTTCAGCAAGCCACGTGTTACAACAGTGTGGCTTCATAGTAAAAGAGTGTGGGTACCAGACTGGCCTGCTTGTATTCCAGACCTGTCTCCCATTGAAAATATGTGTTGAGTTATGAAGCCTAAAATACCACAACGGATACCCTGGACTGTTGAACAACTTAAGCTGTACATCAAGCAAGAATGAGAAAGAATTCTACCTGAAAAGCTTCAAAAATTGGTCTCCTCAGTTCCCAAACATTTACTGAGTGTTGTTTAAAGGAAAGGCCATGTAACACAGTGGTAAAAATGCCCCTGTGCCAACTTTTTTGCAACATGTTGCTGCCATTAAATGTTAAGTCAATGATTATTTGCAAAAAAAAACAACACTTTTCTCAGTTGGAACATTAAATATCTTGTTACCTTTGCAGTCTATTCAAATTAATATATTGAAAATTATTTGCAAATTATTGTATTCAGTTTTTATATACAAATTACACAATGTGCCAATTTCACTGGTTTTGGGTTTTGTACCTTTTTGGGCTCACCTTGGAGTGCCCACACAAAGCACCTTGTGGTACCCCATACCAAGCAGGGTTTCCAGCAAGAAGCGGGAGGTGCGCTCTGTGAAGAGATACTGGGCGTTGCTCTTCTTGTCAACGAGAGGCCGTAGAAGCATGCTCGGCCTCCGCAGCTCGGAGACAGAGACGGACGAGCAAGAGTGGCAGGCATGTGCCGAGTGTTCCTGAGGGAGGAGGAGTGTCTGACAATCCCCACAGAACTTCTTTTGGTCCATCGGGAGGGATATAAACTGTCTGAACCTGAAAGAATGGTAAATATGAATATTAGGAGTGTACCAATTCCATATTAATATTGGTCTGATAGCAGCAAAAAACAAGTATCTGATTATAACGGCTTGCATCTGAAATCTCCGATACAAGCGGTTCATGTACTTATGCAAATGAACCTGGGTAATAAAGATCATTACCCTTTTACTATATCTAGTTTCGCTTGCATGCACTTTAAAAAGGGGTCATATTAGGATTTTAACTACATTTACAACAGTTCCTTGTGGTATACATCAGTGTTTCTTAACAATTACTCATTGTTGGGCCGTGAGCGCCCCCTAGAGGACCACCGAAAAATATTGTAGAGGGTGCCCTATTGTGGGTTCTTCAGACCACCACACACTGCCAGATAGATAGATAGATAGATAGATAGATAGATAGATAGATAGATAGATAGATAGATAGATAGATAGATAGATAGATAGATAAAATTCTGGGTATAACAGTTTTATTTTCATAAATAGTGCAAGTCTTTCTGCTTTTCAACACAAAGTCTCTTCCTTCTGTGTCTGCTCAGCAGCACCTCTAACTCCAACTACTCGTCTCATCACGGCTGCTGCTAATAAATGTGACAGGTGATTAGATAACATGGCCCACCTGGGCCATCTACGCACCTGTCACTGTCTCGGGAGGGTTGGCAAGTATGACGTAAATCAATAACGGAACAGTATCTTCTCATCCGTGGCTCAATAATATAACATCACCGCCGGAAATGTGTCCCGTGAAAAACTGTCCGACCGGAACCCTCTAATAACTAAAGTTCTGTGTGTTAATTATGTAAACCCACCACAGTTTTGATAGCTAGTCTTCTGACAGATATAATTAAGAACTTTACGCTGCTTTATATTAGAATATAATAGAATAGAATGGACTTTATTGTCATTATATTTGCATATAGCGAGATTAAAGACTCCAACTTAAGGTACGGTAGTGGGAACAAATATAGGGTGAAATAAATGACACAAGAGGTAATAAAGGAAAAAACTAACAATTGAAATAAACATAATACTATCAAATAAAAATAATAAGCAATCCTGTACAATATACAAAACATTATAGAAATACAAAATACTGTACAATATACGGAACAAGACAAGAGTACCGAAGTAATAAATAACAATAAGTGTCGGACGTATTGCACTCGAAGGGTAGTATTGCACAGTAGGGTATATTAGAAATGGCAACAGCGGAAGATGAATGCCACATAAGAAGGTAGAGAAAAAGAAGAAGCTTATGACTACGGTGTCTGCACAGACTACCATTGCGGATGCACGCACATTTTCAGGACTTATGAAGATCCCAAATACACATTAGCAGGCACCAGAAGGTAAGAAAAGTTGGTTATGCATAATATTGCGAAACAAAACCCCAGGTAATATGGCTGCTAAAGGGTGCCATTTTGTGGTCCTTATACACGCACAATAATGATACTCGTATGTTTAATGCGCCGACAATCCATCAAGCAGCACGGCTTCATAGCTTACCGAAGTCATACTAAAACATTTTGACAGATTTTTGAGCCCCGAGTGTAATGTTCTATATTTTCAATGGAACATTTAAAGTTTTGGTGTTGTTTACTGCCATCATATTGCAGTCTACACTTATCATTATATTATGTACCAAATAAAATTGCTTCAAGGTCAGTAAGCACAACCAGAATTATGCCATACATTAGTGCACCGGGTTATAAGACACACTGTCGATTTTTGAGAAAATGAGAGGATTTTAAGTGTGCCTTATAGTCCGAAAAATATGGCAATCAACGACGAGGAGCAACTTTGCGGGCAGGACAAGGAACAGAAAGTAAAGGTACTTCAAAATACAGAGACCAAGCAGGGAAAACTGACAAAACATGAGGACACAGGACAATAACGAACATAGTCCAAACTGTAAATGGGTTATACTCGTATCGCGCTTTTCTACCTTCAAGGTACTCAAAGCGCTTTGACACTATTTCCACATTCACCCATTCACACACACATCCACACACTGAAGGCGGGAGCTGCCATACAAGGCCCTAACCACCACCCATCAGGAGCAAGGGTGAAGTGTCTTGCTCAAGGACACAACTTGGTTGGTATAAGGTGGGGATCGAACCAGGAACCCTCAGGTTGCCAAGCCGTCCCCTGTAATGTGGGCTCATGACAATGCCGTCTTAAGGTTGAAGTGGAGTAGAGATCTAACGATATGAAAAAGTATCATGACCAAAATTATTATGGTTATCATTATTACCACGGTATTGTTAAAAGTGCTTTAAAAAGTACTTATACACATCCTGAAATCTTTCCACCAAATTATAATTTTTTTTCAATAACTAAAATGAAAACCCCACTGTCTTGCTTGTAGTGTGTTTCTTACGCTTAACTGATAGCGTTTGAGTATTTTATCTCTTTTAATTGCTAAGCTTTTTTTGTTTGAAATATTCTAACAAACATTTTAAGATTTATTTAAATGACGATAAATAACATCTGTTATTATTTATTCTTTCTGGAGTTGTCGTCCTACTCTGTTCAGCAGCCCTTGACCGCATCGTAAAAAAATCTCTGACCACAGTTTGTAGGTTCAGTGTGCACAAGTTGCTCGCACAGAATTTTGTTGGGATACATTTAGACTGCAGTACTGCGATGAGGTGGCGACTTGTCCAGGGTGTACCCCGCCTTCCGCCCGATTGTAGCTGAGATAGGCGCCAGCGCCCCCCCGCGACTCCAAAAAGGAATAAGCGGTAGAAAATGGATGGATGGATAGACTGCAGTATTTTGTCTCTTAATTGGGAAAGATGTTAATGTCTCTTGTTTTCATGTTAGCATTTATGCCAGACAGTCCGTGAGTTTATCAAAGTGCAGTTATCGGTCACATTTTTTCTATAATTTAAATTTTAAAATTGTTTTACTAACCGTCGGACGTTTTACTGCAGTTATCATCATTACCGTTTTTTGTTACGTCCTTAAAGAGGAACTGCACTTTCTTGGGGAATTGTGTCTCCTTAACAATCATTGTGAGAGACAATAACACACGTCATTTTTGTGGGGGGATTTTAAAAATAATAAAAACGCTTGGAAGATGCAGCTAATGGGAGTCACAGTGGCGAATGCTCGAGTTTCAAAGTGATTCACTTCCTTTCAAAAGCATCATGTAATTGATTGTGTCAACGACTAGACGGCTGCACTCGCACGAGTACGAAATAACTCAGGTGCCTTTTATACAAAACCAACTTTTCTTACCTATTGGTACCTAGTTTTGTGTATTTGGTAGACATGTCCGGTAATATCGGACTGCCGATATTATCAGCCGATAAATGCTTTAAAATGTAATATCGGAAATTATCGGAATCGGCTTCAAAAAGTAAAATTTATGACTTTTAAAAACGCCGCTGTGTACACGAACGTAAGGAGAAGTACAGAGCGTCAATAAATCTTAAAGGCACTGCCTTTGCGTGCCGGCCCAATCGCATTATTCCTAAGGCATTTCACACAAACAAGTGAATGTAAGGCATACTTGGTCAACAGCCATACAGGTCACACTGAGGGTGGAAATATAAACAACTTTAACACTGTTACAAATATGCGCCACATTGTGAACCCACACCAAACAAGAATGACAAACCCATTTCTGCAGAACATCCGCAACCGTAACACAACAAAAACACAACAGAACAAATACCCAGGATCCCTTGCAGCACTAACTCTTCCGGGACGCTACAATGACATTGACGGCTTTTGGAGCTCAGTGCACAACTTCACATACAACATGAAGGAAACGAAGCAGAAGAACGAAGAATAGACATGGCGAGGACGAGTAAGAGGAAGAAATACGCTTGCAAGTTCCAAAATGATTGGAAAAAATAATTTCATTTCATCCAAGACAGCTCGAAGGGGAAGTGGTATGCTGCCTGCACCTCAACCCCGCACCCACACCCCCATCTCCCGAATTCGGAGGTCTCAAGGTTGGCAAGTATGATTGAAGTAAAGTCAGAATGTCATTAAAACAGTTAGCTCCATCTTTTGACACTTCCACTACCGTCCTTGCACGCTACACTGCTACAACAAAGGTGACGGGGAGAAAACGCTGTCGAAGGTGAGACACAGAGGTAAGACCGCCCACAAAACGGCGCATCCTGAAGAGACGCTCAGAAGGTTACTTGAAGGTGATCTGTAAGACATAATCTAATCAACATTTTGACCAAAGAATAGGGGTGTAACGGTACACAAAAATGTCGGTTCGGTACGTACCTCGGTTTAGAGGTCACGGTTCGGTTCATTTTCGGTACAGTAAGAAAACAACAAAATATAAATTTTTTGGTTATTTATTTACCAAATTTGCAAAATCTTTCACCAAAAATATTTTTCTTAGTAGAATATTTGATGTGAAGTAATGGGAACCATGGATAGGTCAATAAGTCATAATAATATTGATTTTGATTCAATATTATGTTCTGAGCAATGACAGTTTGGAAGAAAAAAAAACAGCTTTGTTTTATTTGTCAACATTGCAACTTTTTATCAATTACATTTAGCCTTTAAGCTTTTTTATTTCACTTTTGTTATGTTTTTTTTTTATTTTGACAGTATTTTTAGAATGTGCCGTGGGCCTTTAAAACATCAAATGGCCTCCCGGGCACACGCTGCATAATAGGAAATCAAATCGCTATGTGGTAGGTTGCTGCGGATGTTATCTCATTTTGTTGTTGACTATTTTTTTCATACGGTGTTGATGTGGAAATGGTTGCCTCAGCATTTTGTTGATGTGGCACTGACTGGAGATGTTGACATGCAGACTTATCACTCTTCATTCTTGAGCAGGTGACTTTTCAAATGATGCTACTTATTAGCAGTAATGCTACTTTTTGTAGCAACGCTTTTGCCCCACATTTGACAAATTACGGTTGTCTGTTCGACAAATTAATCCCACTTGAAGCCAAACCACCGCCAGACGATGGACCCCCTGCTGTTTTTCTTGGGAATTAATTCTTCCTTCATTTGTTACCAGATTTGCACCTTCTTTCTCTCATATTACCGCTCACACCACAGCTAACGTTACACATGCTGCTACCTCTCTGCTCCGCGAGGGCGTATACGTATGTGTATATATCGATATCGGTTGATATCGGAAACGGTAATTTAGTAATTAAGAGTTGGACCGCCTCGGGATATCGGCAAAAAAAGCCATTATCGGACATCTCTATTAAAAATGCATTTATTTGAAAACATCTATTCCAAAGGCAAGTCGCTAGCTATTTTGATAAGAGTTGATTGGCTAATTAAATCAAATATTGGGTAAAGAAAAAGTTTGTAGAATATTCTTAATTCGGGACAAAATCAAAGTGTTTTACTTTAGCTTTTTTTTAGACTTAGACTTACTTTTTATTGTCATTCAAATTTAAAATTTACAGCACAGATAAGAACGAAATTTTGTTGCATTAGCTCACGGTACTGCAGGATAAAAAAGCAATAAGGTGCAGATATAAACAAATAGATTACTGTACTGATAAATATATAGCACTTTTGCATATGCATCCAGGTTTATGCATGTTATATTGTCTTTATATTCCAGTGATTTAATCCATTTTTGGGGGGATTATTATGATGTTACACATATGTCATTAGAAACCTAGCTATTGACTTTGGGCACACACTTTACCTTGCAATGCACTGCTGCTGGCTAAACGGAGGCCTCTTCAACCTGTTCTCCGCTTCTCTGGCCAGCACCCTGGCTTTGGAGACCTGCAATATTGGAAAATTGGTAAATTGTCCTTAGCGTGAAACATAAAACTTGAAAAGCACTCCGAGAGCGCAGGCCCAAATACCAAAAAGTAGGTCTGGGTGATAGATTGAGTTTGTAAGATATAGCGATATGTTTAAACAAGATAGAAAATATCGTAATATTGGTATAATTAATTTCACATTAAAATTACCAAAGGCCGCTTATTTGTTTGTGTCCCTTGCCCCCCCCCCCCCCATGGGCTCCTTCCAAGACGTGCTTGCACATATGAGAAAATCCATGATTGGTTGTTTTTTTATTATAAAGAGTCACGATTGGTTAGGGACAGGTCAATCAGGGGCAAGAACCAGGAAGGGAAATCACAAAGTGCCTGCCTGCAAATGTATTTTTTTGTATACATTTTGTATTATTTGCACAACTATGCTATTTATTTTACGTGGAAATAATATTTTTCCATTTTATTTACATTATGTAATTCTGTACTACTTAAACAGTTTATTTTCCGTGCTGTTAATTCCCACCTTGACTTACTGAGTTCATAAAAGTGCCACTGACTGTTTACAGTAGAGTTGTCATTCGCTTCAATTTCACTGAATATCGTTAAAAAATGAATATCTTTAGATGTATACAGTTGTGATCAAAATTATTCTACCCCCACACAATTTTGGTGTTTTAGCAAGTTGGAGATTTATTCCGTATTTTGTTTATAGTCATATCAAATAAAGATGCATTAAATAGACAAATGCAACTTGAATTACAACATTATATTTTGTAACATACCAAACAGTGTCATTTCTCTTAATATCTCATTGACAAAATTATTCAACCCCTTGAAGATCATAACTCTTAAGAACAGAATTTGAATGGGGTCTTTTCAATCAGGTGTTGGAAACACCTGTAGATGTGATTAGAACCATAACGAGCAACAATTAAAATGATTGAAAAAGACTGTGACGCTCAGCTTCATGTAGATGGGCAATGGTATATTTGCAACATGGTGAAGTCCAGGGAGTGGTCAAAGAAGTCAAGAGAGGAGGTAATTTGTCTTCATAAGAAAGGATATGGATATAAGAAAATAGCAAAGACAACACATTCCAAGAGACAAAAGTTGGGAGCATAATTTGCAAGTTTAAAGCTAAAGGCACAGTGGAAACACTACCTGGGCGTGGTAGAAAGAGGATGCTGTGTGCAACTGCTGTCCGGTATTTGAAGCGTACAGTGGTGTAAACCCCTGGGTAACAGCTGAGGAACTACAACAGGACATTGCAGAGGGGGGAACGCAGGTTTCGTCCCAGACAATAAGGCGCGCACTACGAGATGAAGGCCTCAATGCCAGAACTCCCAGGCGCACCCCACTTCTGACTACCAGCCACAAGGAAAATAGACTCCAGTATGCCAAAAATCATCTGGACAAACCCCAAAGGTTTTGGGAAACTGTTCTATGGAGTGATGAGACAAAACTGGAACTCTTTGGGCCTATGAAGCAACGTTATGTCTGGAGGAGAAAAAATGAAGCTTACAAAGAGAAGAACACCTTGCCTACTGTTAAGCATGGTGGGGGGGTCAATCATGCTCTGGGGCTGTTTCTCTGCCTCAGGTACAGGGAACCTCCAGCGCGTTCAAGGCATTATGAATTCTATTTCCCAGCAGGATATATTAGCTGCAAATGTCATGAAGTCAGTGACGAAGCTGAGGCTTGGGAGACGTTGGACCTTCCAACAGGACAACGATCCCAAGCATACCTCCAAATCAACATCAGAGTGGTTGCAGAAGAAGGGCTGGAAGACTCTGGAGTGGCCTTCACAGTCGCCAGACCTAAATCCTATAGAAAACCTGTGGTGGGACTTGAAGAAGGCAGTTGCAGCACGCAAGCCCAAGAATATGAATGAACTGGAGGCCTTTGCCCAAGAAGAATGGGCTAAAATACCTGTAGATGGTTGCAAGAAGCTTGTGTCCGGTTATGTATCACATTTGAAGGATGTAATTACTGCCAAAGGGTGTTCTACTAAGTACTAAAGATGCATGTAACTAGGGGGTTGAATCATTTTGTCAATGAGATATTAAGAAAAATGTCCTTTTTTGGTATTTTGTAAAATACAGTGTTACAATTTAAGTTGCATTTGTCTATTTGACACATCTTTATTTGATATGGCTATAAACAAAATACGGAATAAATGTCCAACTTGCTAAAACACCAAAATTGTGTGGGGGGGTTGAATAATTTTGATCACAACTGTACTTTCAACGAAAAATATATCGAGATATATGCTTTCTGCTCCGCCGCACCCAGTATGTGGAATGCTCTCCCTGACCACAAGGTATCCACAGACTGTGGATACTTTTTTTTTAAAAAAGGCTTAAAAACCCTTCTTTTAAAAAAAGTATTTTGTTAGATATAAATATATCGATATATATATTGAAAATTGAGTATAGAGATATACTTTTTTGTCCATATCGCCCAGCCCTACCCAAAAGTAAAGAATCTGTTCATAAATTCCAAATCCAGACGCTAATCTGGATACAATTAGTAATGATGCTGTCACGCCAAATTTCTTCCCCCCTACAAAAACCTTCCCCCCGGAAGAAATTTGGTGTGACAGCCCCTCCAATGCCTGAAGGACCCCAATGAGGGCGTGACAATACCAAGTTATATGACTCTTAAGGGTTACAGCTGCAAAATTAGCAAAGCAACAATAGCTTGAAAGGTTAGCATGCTGGAATGCTAATATTTTTTCCTCACCGTTATTGTTCACCTATGACAATCAGCCAATTATAATGCTTTTAAAACAGGCAGCTGTGTGGGCTGCTTTAAGGTCCTTCCACCCTCATTGGGTCCTTCAAGTAGTTTCTACCGGGGGGAAGGTTTTTTTAGGGGAGAAGAAATTTGGCGTAACAATGCCTACTAATAGTGATAGGACGAAATGTGGCGAGGCTTCAAGGGGTGTGTCGAGTATGGATAGTCACACACTAGTTGTGGTGATATTACCCTCTGCATTTGACCCTTCCCCTTGTTCCACCCACTGGGAGGTGAGGGGAGCAGTGAGCAGCAGCGGTGGCCACGCTCGGGAATCCACTCGGGAGTCCTGGATAAACTGAAATTTTTTTTCTCCAATCAATTTGGAACTTGCAAGCGTACTTATTTTTCTTACTCGTCGTCGCCATGTCTCCTCTTCGTTCTTCTGCTTCGTCTCTGTTATGTTTTTGGACATTGCTACTTGCCGTAGTTTTGAAGCAATGCATGATGGGAATCCGGATGTCATGTGTCATTGTATTAAGGTGCCGGCCGGAATAAACACACGCTGAGAAATTTCTCCATGCCTGCCTACTTTATGGGTTATAGATAAACCTATGGATAACGGAGACAGTCTCTTTTTCAAGGGAGAGAGGAAATTGAAGGCAGTGCCTTTAAGGCACACCCCCAATATTAGGGAGAATTAAGGAGAATTGGTTGCACCGGGAGATTTTCGGGAGGGGCACTGAAATTCGGGAAAATCGGGAGGGTTGGCAAGTATGCTTAAAGCCCGGAAAATACAGTAATATTTTTTTAACTGTTACACTTAAATCACTGAATTTGATAAATAAATACAGTCTTATGTTAAAATCAAATTGTCTTTGTGTGTGTGCGTGTGTGAGAAGAGACCCACACGCCTCCAGAAGGCAAATGTAATGCCCATGTGCAAAGCTGCCACTTTTTGTCCATTTTGGTATGCCGAGTGAGGTGTAAATGTATATATTTCTTCACGGTCATGTCAACTTAATATCAATCGCTGCAACGTCCCAATTCCATCGTTCATGTTAATTAGACAGAAATTTGATTTGGTTTGTTAGTGAATATCACAACCCTCCATTCTTGAGATCAAATGTAAAACTCTAACATTTAACAATCCATCCATCCATCCATCCATTTTCTACCGCTTATTCCCTTTCGGGGTCGCGGGGGGCGCTGGCGCCTATCTCAGCTACAATCGGGCGGAAGGCGGGGTACACCCTGGACAAGTCGCCACCTCCTCGCAGGGCCAACACAGATAGACAGACAACATTCACACTCACATTCACACACTAGGGCCAATTTAGTGTTGCCAATCAACCTATCCCCAGGTGCATGTTTAACAATGCAGAACAAATTTAATACAACAAAAAACAGCTCCGAATATCTGGGATTCCCTGCTTAGGCTGTTGCCCCCGCGACCCGACCTCGGATAAGCAGAAGAAGATGGATGGATGGATGGAAAAAACAACTAAAGATTAAAATATGAAAGTTAATTTGCATTTTTAATCATACTTGTTATTTGACCTCCCTGCTTGGCACTCAGCATTAAGGGTTGGAATTGGGGGTTAAATCACCATAAATGATTCCCGGGCGCGGCACCGCTGCTTCCCACTGCTCCCCTCACCTCCCAGGAGGTGTTCAAGGGTGATGGGTCAAATGCAGAGAATAATTTCGCCACATCTAGTATGTGTGTGACAATCATTGGTCCTTTAAAGGCCTACTGAAACCCACTACTACCCACTGATAGTTTATATATCAATGATGAAATATTAACATTGCAACACATGCCAATACGGCCGCTTTAGTTTACTAAATTGCAATTTTAAATTTCCCGCAAAGTTTCTTCATTTCAGTAGGCCTTTACCTTTAACGTTATTTTATATACACACTTTTGTACCTCACCTGCAGCGTCAATTGTAGTAATTACCCAAATAAAGCGATGTCGCCAATCAACCTATCCCCACCCTAGTGTGAAAATGTGAGTGTGAATGTTGTCTGTCTATCTGTGTTGGCCCTGCGATGAGGTGGCGACTTGTCCAGGGTGTACCCCGCCTTCCGCCCGATTGTAGCTGAGATAGGCGCCAGCGCCCCCCGCGACCCCGAAAGGGAATAAGCGGTAGAAATGGATGGATGGAAAGCGATGTCGCCATCTAGCGACTTTCTAGCGGAAGCTTACCTTTTCATCTTCCCACTGGAAAAAGTTGCAGTCTTTTCGGTCTCTGCAAGCCGAACACGCGAAAAACCTCCTCCTTCTCTCGCCGTCGTTGCGAGTTTTCTCGAATAACAATGTTGGCCCTAAAAAAAAATGCAATTGTAACACAATGGCGGTGAGCTCGATGTCAACTTCCTTACCATGTGGGCAACATGGTGTTGATTTGTTGTCTTCCGTAAACACCACCTCGTATCCCAAACAGCTGTCGTTGTGTTGTTGGCGTTTCGGCATGGTGTTGACCAGGTGACGATATTTAAAAGAAGATTTAAAGGGTTGTAACGGTTAATCGAGATTTCTTAACAGGATAGCGACCATGTTGGTTAGCGTGCCTCCACATGACGTAGCAAGTCACGTGAACAGAAACGCTTTGGGATCAATTGTATTATTTATTATTAATTTGAAAAAAAACGTTCAAATTAAAACACAAACCCGATACAAAATAAAGCATATAAACATAAATAAATAAAAACATTTTAAAAAACAAATAGGTGAGTTGAAATCACGTGACCTAGAGGCACATCCGGGCCTCCACATGCCATAGCAAGTCACGTGACCAGAAACGCTTTCGGGATACTTTTTGTTCTTTATTATTAATTTTGATTAAACATTTGAATGAAAATGCAAACACCATACAAAATATTGTAGATGGACATATTTTTAAAAACAAAACAAGACAAGAAAACAAATAGGTGCGTTGCAATCACGTGACCTAGAGGCACATCCGGGCCTCCACTCGCCATAGCAAGTGACGTGAGAAAAAACGCTTTCGGGATACTTTTTGTTCTTTATCATTAATTTTAACTAAACGTTTGAATGAAAACACAATCACGATACAAAATATTGTAGATGAACATATTTTTTTAAAAACAAAACAAAACAAATAGGTGCGTTGCAATCACGTGACCGAGGCACATCCGGGCCTCCACATGCAAGTCACGTCAGCAGAAACGCTTTCGGGATACTTTTTGTTCTTTATTATTAATTTGAAATAAATGTTTAGATGAAAACAAAAATACAATGCAAAATAAAGCACATAAAAATTAGATTTAAAAAAAAAACTAATAGGTGACATGCAATCACGTGACCTAGAGGCACATCCGGGACTCCACATGACATAGTAAGTCACGTGAGTGTAAACGCTTTCGGGATACTTTTTGTTCTTTATTATTAATTTTGAATTAAACGTTTGAATAGAACACAAACCAAATACAAAATAAAGCACATGAACATAGATTTCAAAACAAAACAAATAGGTGACATGCAATCACGTGACCTAGAGGCACATCCGGGCCTCCACATGCCATTGCAAGTCACGTGAGCAGAAACGCTTTCGGGATACTTTTTGCTCTTTATTATTAAATTAAATTAATTGTTTAAATAAAACACAAAGGCGTCACAAAATACACAAAATAAAGCACATAAACATACATAAAAATAAAAAATAAAAAGTTTTTTGCAATCACGTGACCTCGAGGCACATCCGGGTTCCAGGCCATAGTCTCAGCTCAATCAGGCTCTGGTTTATTTACATGAATCAGTGCAGATTTGGGGGTATGTTGAAAGGTTTAGAGGCAAATATTAAAGTGTTCATGAAAACAAAAAAATTAAATGTGATGTAGTGGATTTTTACATTCTTAAAATAATGTTTTTCAAATATTTAAACCATTTATCCAAACCAAGAGGTCACTGCTACTTCACTTCACTTGACACTTAACTATATTCAAAAAAGAACAGATAGAAGACACAATGTCTTTACATCTGACATTAATCTGCGAAAGACAAAATTGCATTTATTCGTGGATCGCTAGGTAACGTATTTGATTGGCATAACGAGTGTCGTGCTGCTGTGATCGTGACGCTAATGAGAAAAAGGTTATGTTTCTTTGCAGTTGATTTCCTGCTACAAATATTAGTCTCGTCTACAATTCATGTCTGCAGTTGCCTTATGCTGCGAAGTTCATATTTTCAGCAATGTTTGCTAACAATATCAATGTCCAGTATATGTTGCTGAGCCTACGAGAGATTCATTCATCTACTTTATTTATACTATTAAGGATAATTTCTTGATGCTAACAAACATCACCAAAGACTCTATCATGTGGTCATCCGTGTTGAATAACGCACTCTGTTTTCCGGGCACAATAAGCTTTCAGTTTGTTAGGAAAATACGGTGGGATGGGACCAACAATCACCCTGTTATGACGTTAGTTTATCTGTAGAAGCAAGTCCTCTAGTTATATTTAGACCTGGTACCACAAAACAACACAAACTAATACGACCTTATTGTACTTTATTTACGTTTAGTGCTGCTATCAAACACTACTAGTATAGAATAAACCTGATCACTTTCTGCATCACAGAAAGTTTCTCAAACAAATCAAATATTCAAACAAAGATTTTACAAAGTGATGGCTGCAGACATGCGGTGCAACTGTATTCCACAAGATGAGGAAAGGGATATTTTTAGAACATTAAGCAGAGGGGTTAGTGCGTCTGCCTCACAATAGGAAGGTCCTGCGGTCCTGGGTTCAATCCCAGGCTCGGGGGCTTTCTGTGTGGAGTTTGCATGTCCTCCCCGTGAATGCGTGGTTTCCGTCCGGGTACTCCGGCTTCCTCCCACTTCCAAAGACATGCCCCTGGGGATAGGTTGATTGGCAACACTAAAATTGGTCCTAGTGTGTGAATGTGAGTGTGAATGTTGTCTGTCTATCTGTGTTGGCCCTGCGATGAGGTGGCGACTTGTCCAGGGTGTACGCCTCCTTCCGTCCGGTTGTAGCTGAAAAAGCCGCCTTCGCCCCCCGCTACCCCAAAAGGGAATAAGCGGTAGAAAATGGATGGATGGATAATGTCATATTGAGTAAAAACTATATTTTGTGTTTGCAAAAATTATAAAAGCACATGTTTCTCGTAAAACTCACAAAGATACATTAATACAGGAATTATTAGACGTATTGCATGTTTGGTTTAGAAGTTACGCTTGAAAAAAATTGTTATTGCTTCAAACACAGTTTCTCAGGATTCTAAGAACATTACTGTTGTATTGATTAAAAAACAAGTTTTTGTGTTTGCAAACCTTAAAAAAAACACGTTTCTAATAAAACCCACAAAGATACATTATTTCAGGCATTATTAGACACATTGCATTTTTAGTTCAGGAATATGCTTGAAACAAATTTGCATTGCTTCAAACTAATTTTTGCTGGAATCTCAGAACATTACTGTCATGTTGAGTAAAAAAAAACTATTTTTTGTGTTTGCAAACATTACAAAAGCACATGTTTTTAGCAAAACTCAAAAAGATACATTATTTTAGGCATTATTAGACATATTTATTGCATGTTTGGTTTAGAACCTATGCTTGAAACAATTTTTATTACTTCAAACACATTTTCTCAGGCTTCTAAGAACATCCATCCATCCATTTCTACCTTATTCCTTTTGGGGTCGCTAGGGGCGCTGGTGCCGATCTCAGAACATTACTGTCATATTGAGTAAAACACAAATATTTGTGTTTGCAAACCTTACCAAAGCACATGTTTCTAGTAAAACTCACAAAGATACATTATTTCAGGCATTATTAGACATATTGCATGTTTGGTTTAGGACTTAAGCTTGAAACTATTTTTTTTGCTTCAAAAACACATGTTCTCAGGCTTCTAAGAACATTACTGTCATATTGAGTAAATCACATTTTTGTGTTTACAAACCTTATAAAAGCACAGTTTTTACTAAGACTCACAAATATACATTGTTTCAGGAATTATTAGACATATCTTTTGCATGTTTGGTTTGGTAATATTCTTTGCTTCAAACAATTTTTTTACAGGCTTCTAAGAACATTACAGTCATATTGAGTAAAAATAACAACTAATGTTTGTCTTTGCAAACCCTACAAAAGCACATGTTTTTAGTAAAACTCACAAAGATACATTAATATAGGCATATGTCATGTTTGGTGTAGGTGTCATCGTTGAAACTAATTTTTTTTTGCTTCAAACACGTTTTCTCCGGATTCTAAGAACATTACTGTCATATTAAGTAAAAAACTATTTTTTGTGTTTGCAAACCTTACAAAAGCACATATTTCAAGTCCAACTCACAAACATACATTATTACAGGCATTATTAGACATATTTATTGCATGTTCGGTTTATGAATATTCTTGAAACCATTTTCTATTTCTACAAACATTTTTTTTCAGGCTTCTAAGAACATTACTGTCATATTGAGTAAAACAAACTAATTGTTGTGTTTGCAAACATTATAAAAGCACATGTTTTAGTAAAACTCACAAAGATACATTAATATAGGGATATTTCATGTGTGGTTTAGGAATCTTCCTTGAAACAAATTTTTATTGCTTCGAACACGTTTTCTCCGGATTCTAAGAACATTACTGTCATACTGAGTAAAAAAAACACATTTTTGTGTTCGCAAACATTACAAAAGCATGTGTTTCTAGTAAAACTCAAAGATACATTAATACAGGCATTATTAGACACATTGCATGTTTGGTTTAGGAGTCATCCTTGAAACTATTTTTTATTACTTCAAACACATTTTCTCAGGCTTCTAACATTACTGTTATATTAAGTAAAATACTATTTTTTGTGTTTGCAAACCTTACCATGAATTGATTATCGTGGACCCCGACTTAAACAAGTTGAAAAACTTATTGGGGTGTTACCATTTAGTGGTCAATTGTACGGAATATGTACTGTACTGTGCTATCTACTAATAAAAGTTTCAATCAATCAATCAAACAAACACACATGTTTGTGGTAAAACTCACAAAGATTCATTATTTCAGGCATTACTAGACATATTGCATGTTTGATTTAGGAATATGCTTGAAACAAATTTGTAAAGCTTCAAACTAATTTTTTCTGGATTCTAAGAACATTACAGTCATATTGAGTAAAAAAAAATAATTGTTCTGTTTGCGAACCTTTTAAAAATACATGTTTCTAGCAAAACTCAGAAAGATACATTATTTCAGGCATTATTAGACATATTGCATGTTTGGTTTAGGAGTTATGCTTGAAACAATTTGTTATTGCTTCAAACATATTTTCTCAGGATTTCTAAGAACATTACTGTCATATCGAGTCATATTCTCTGACTTCTTTACCTTTATGGCCCACTTCTTTCGCAACTCTATGAAAGCTATTTCCTATTTCTCGGAAGAGCCAAGAACAGAATAGCAATATGACATTTTCTGCTCAAACTCAACACTCACTAACTTTTTTTTTTTTAAATAAAACTTAATTTATAAATGTCAACATTTACAAACAGTTGAAAATAATAGTCAAAGTACAAAAACAGTACAAAACAGCACCAGGGGGTTTTAAAGTCAAAATAACTAAAATAGAATGCTATATATATATATATATATATATATATATATATATATATATGTGTATACAAACATTTGTATATGTATATGTGTGTGCATATATATATATATATATATATATATATATATATATATACATATATATATATATATATATATATACTGTATATATATATATATATATATATATATATATATATATATATATATCAATCAATCAAGCAATCAATGTTTATTTATATAGCCCTAAATCACTAGTGTCTCAAAGGGCTGCAAAAACCACAGCACAAACCACAACGACATCCTTGGTAGAGCCCACATAAGGGCAAGGAAAACTCACCCCAGTGGGACGTCGGTGACAGTGACAATGATGACTATAAGAACCTTGGAGAGGACCGCATATGTGGGCAAACCTCCCCCAGGGGACCGAAAGCAATTAATGTCGAGCGGGTCTAAGATGATACTGTGAAAGTTCAATCCTTGAGAGTCCAGTCCAAAGTGGATCCAACAGAGCAGCGAGAGTCCCGTCCGTAGTGGAGCCAACAGGAGACCATCCCAAGCGGAGGCTGATCAGCACAGAGATGTCCCCAGTCGATATACATCCGAGCGGTCCATCCTGGGTCCCGACTCTGGACAGCCAGTACTTCATCCATGGCCACCGGACCGGACCCCCTCCTATATGTGTATATGTATATGTATATGTATATATATACATATATATATATATATATATATATATATATACATACATATATATATATATATATATATATATATATATATATTCCAGAAGTGTGTGAAGTGAATTATATTTATATAGCGCTTTTCTCTAGTGACTCAAAGCGCTTTACATAGTGAAACCCAATATCCAAGTTACATTTAAACCAGTGTGGGTGGCACTGGGAGCAGGTGGGTAAAGTGTCTTGCTCAAGGACACAACAGCATTGACTAGGATGGCGGAAGCGGGAATCGAACCTGCAACCCTCAAGTTGCTGGCACGGCCACTCTACCAACCGAGCTAAACCGCCCCGCCCAGAAAACACAGAGTGAGATTTTCTACCTCTTGTGCGAAACACAAATGCATAAAATGACTTAACACATTAAAATGACTAGTAAAACATTTAAAAACACATCATCCAACTTCCAAAACATTAAAAACGACTCTAAAACACATAAAATGACTCCGAAGAGATGCACAGTGACATCTAAAACGTAAATTACTCCTAAAACACATAACAAGACTCCTAAAACACATAGTAAGACTCCTGAAACACATTAAGACTCCTAAAACACGTAAAAAACTCCTAAAACACGTAAAAATACTCCTAAAAACATGTAAAAAGACTCCTAAAACAAATTAAAAACAGAATGAGGTGTTTGCATCTTTTGTGAGCACATACACTTGGTGGCCTTGTAGGTGAACAGTGAATGTGAATGGAAGACCTGAAGGATAAAATAATTTATGGGTGCGCATCATCAGTAGTGTTCCTCTGGGTCACTGGGTGTTTCGGCCTTTAACACTATACACCCTCTCCAGAGGCGGCCAGCTACATGATGATAAGACCTGAGCTTGCGACCCAAGTCCAATTAGCCATGAGAGTCACCTTGTTGGTAGACATTTCAGGGGACTATGCATGGCAGGGGCGTCCGGTTCCCTGAGTCAGATTTTGTTCTGCCTGACCGCATACCTCCTGATGCACTAGCTGGGGGCCCAATTGGGGTCATTCCTCTTCAGCCAGAGCCACCGGCTGCTCTTTTTGGCTGCTTCAGATGCGGCTTTGATTGCTGTACGCAGGCATTGGCCCCTGACTCCCAAGTCCCTCAGCAGTTTTGTGGTAGAGGTTCCCACAAAGCCTCTGCACCCAATCTCCACAGGGCGGACTTCAGTATTCCAGCCACGATTATTAGCTTCCGCGGCCAGCTCGGAATACCGCAAATGTTTCCTCTCATATGCCTCCTCCATGGATTCCTCCTAGGGTACAGTGAGCTCAACAATGAAGGCCTTTTTGTGGGAAGGGGACCAGAGCACTAGGTCAGGCCTCAATGTGGTAGTGGCGATCGCGGTGGGGAAAATCAGCTAAATATATATATATATATATATATATATATATATATATATATATATATATATATATATATACACACACACATAGTACTTAAAATAATGACAGAGGTCTGTAGTTTTCACCATAGGTACACTTCAACTGTGAGAGACAAAATATGAAAAAAAATCCAGGAATTCACATTGTTGGAATTTTAAAGAATTTATTTGTAAATTATGGTGGAAAATAAGTATTTAGTCAATCATTCAAAGCTCTCACTGATGGAAGGAGGTTTTGGCTCAAAATCTCACGATACATGGCCCCATTCATTCTTTCCTTAACACGGATCAATCGTCCTGTCCCCTTAGCTGAAAAACAGCCCCAAAGCATGATGTTTCCACCCCCATGCTTCACAGTAGGTATGGTGTTCTTGGGATGCTACTCAGTATTCTTCTTCCTCCAAACACGACGAGTTGAGTTTATACCAAAATGGATACATGTATGATATATATATATATATATATATATATATATATATATATATATATATATATATATATATATATATATATATATATATATATATTTACAAGGTGCAAAGCCATAAGATCACTCAGTCTCAGTAAATAACTTAAATTTGGAACACAGCATCATAGTTTTCGCTACATTTTGGTTGTTGGAGGTAGAGAGTGTTTTAATGTAGAGTTGTAAATCTTTCTTAAAGGCACAAAAAACATGTCGGGTATTGAGAAACTTACATTTATGAATATAAAACTTAGCAAATGGTATAATGAAGTTGCAAAGGTAACTTATCAACTTATTGAAATGCAACACTCAGGCTGGTTTATTATAGTGTGAATTAAGCCGCGAAGACGAAAACGGATGTGACGTCATATATAAAAGTCTCCTGGCGCTGTATTTACAGTATTTGTACTTTTTTTTAATTGTCATTGTTCATATGATTTTTTTGTAAATACTTATCGTTATAAATAAAGGTTTATAAAAAAAACCCATAAACGTTTCCTGTGCGTGTGACCTGCTAAGTTGTCACTTCCGTTTCCGCAATGAAAGCTCGCTCACTCGCCAGCCGACCTCCTAACGCGCCATTCTCGCTTCTTTCTCCTTTATTTACACAGGAGTGACAATAGTGTTCTACTGTGAATTGCGATGGTCTACTGGGTGCGGTAAAAAGTAAGAATATATAAAAAAAAAAGACACGCTAGTTAAGAATTGTCAATTCAAGGATGTACTCCAAACATGGCGCATGACAATATGATTTGTGTACTAGGACTACAATTCCCAGAGGCCTGTCCTCTCTCGCAGCCAAACAGGAAGTGCGCTTTCAACGTAAGAGCATCAATGTTGCAATTACAATGCAAAAGGCATATAACAAAGTAACAGTGAGTACATGGCATACTGGGGTATTGGAAGTATTATTTGTATTACGTAATGCATCATTTTTAATATTTATAAATAATAGGTATTGTTTGGAATACCTTTTTGACTGTATCGTTTCTCTTTTAATTAATGAACTATAAATAATTCAAATATAGGTACGCAAATGTAAACTTTATATCTTCAGTCAGCAACACTGAAGACCTTCAGTTTATCTGTATGTGGAATGAAATTATGGAATGGATTAAGCAAAGTACTAATATGATCCACTTCAAGAAACTTTTCAATCTTAAAAGTGTTTACAAAGTACAAATAAGAAGAACCATGGTCATTATTCTGAATTTATTTAATCCATCCATCCGTTCATTTTCAAAATAATTTTACTCATCTCACCATATGAAATGTAACTTACTTCACCGAATATTATTCATTTATTTATTTTTATTGTGCTTACTTATGGAGTATATTGTGAATAAACTGAGAACAAGAAGTGAACAAAAGTTTTAGCAACTGTTTCAAAAGAAAAGGGGTAGGATTAAATAAGCTTTGCTTCTTTCTACTCCTATTCGAACATGTTGAAACGAGAAAACTGGAAATTGTGATGTATAATGTGTATACTCGCATGTTCGAAATAAACTAAAACTCAAAAAAAGATATAGATATTGGGACGATGACACAATTTCAACTTTTTTGGCTACAGTAGCCTGAGAGTGCAAAACACTTTTCCACACCTTGAAGCAAATTAGAATGACAGAAAACAAATGAACAAAAGGCCAAACAACTTAACACAGTTAACAAAAGACAAAGCAAATTACTATTACGAAAAGCAAATCAACAACTTAGAATTACACCAGTAACAAAAGGCGAAACAAATTAATATTACGCAATGCAAATTTACAACTCAGAATTACTCAAAGACAAAACGATGTCCGAAAACACATTAACGAAAGCGAAACGACTTACAATTACAAAGGAAAGGAATGTCCAAAATCACAGATGACAACTCAATCTACCAGTCATTATTTTCTCCTTCAACTTGACTTAAATACTCCTAACACGTGCAAACATATTTGTACATGTTTTCATTATGCTGTAACTACACTGGTGAGTCACACGCTGTATATACAGTGGGGCAAAAAAGTATTTAGTCAGCCACCGATTGTGCAAGTTCTCCCACTTAAAATGATGACAGAGGTCTGTAATTTTCATCACAGGTACACTTCAACTGTGGGAGCCAGAATTTGAAAAAAAAAATCCAGGAATTCACATTGTAGGAATTTTAAAGAATGTATTTGTAAATTATGGTGGAAAATAAGTATTTAGTCAATCATTCAAAGCTCTCACTAATGGAAGGAGGTTTTGGCTCAAAATCTCACGATACATGGCCCCATTCATTCTTTCCTTAACAGGGATAAATCGTCCTGTCCCCTTAGCAGAAAAAATGCCCCAAAGCATGATGTTTCCACCCCCATGCTTCACAGTAGGTGTGGTGTTCATGGGATGCAACTCAGTATTCTTCTTCCTCCAAACACGATGAGTTGAGTTTATACCAAAATGGATACATGGATGATACAGCAGAGGATTGGGAGAATGTCATGTGGTCAGATGAAACCAAAATAGAACTTTTTGGTATAAACTCAACTCGTCGTGTAATATTTTAACGTATAGCGTTTGGAGGATGTTTTTGCATTTGGTATGTGATTAAGGCTCGTTGGGAAGCGCTGCTGTCACACCCGGAGCTCGCCATGCCATCGCGCGTCTCTGACTGGCCAAATCACGACAAAAGAGTAGAAAAAGGTCATTATTCTTCGTTGGTTCACATACAGAAACTCTGTTATTACCTTTACTGATCTATTTAGTCAAGTTTGATGTCCTCTTGGTGCCACTGTTGTTTTGCCTTTTTTTTGAGGTGGAAAAAGTCTTTGTTTTGTTCACTTTAATGTAAGACTATTTAATTTATAAGTTCTATTATTTAAGCTAGTGACCAGGCAGTATACGCAATACATATCACAATCTGTTTTTCTTCTATTAATTCGACTGATCGTTGATGATGAGTAAAATCAGACTAATCAGATTTTACAATGAAAATCCTAATACCGAATCTCCACTAGATCCAAAACGGCCGCAGAACAGCACCAGCACAGGGACGAACACTTTCCGTTTTTTATCCATTTGTTCGATTCCCCCACCTGCAGAACGTTTACTGACATGCCGTTGACGTTCCGCATTCTAGCGCTAAAAATACGCAGATCTTCTACAAAACCCAAAACCAGTGCAGTTGGCCCGTTGTGTAAATCATAAATAAAAACAGAGAACAATGATTTGCAAATCCTTTTCAACCTATATTTAATTGAATAGACTGCAAAGACAAGATACGTAGCGTTCAAAATTGTAAGCTTTGTTATTTTTTGCAAACATTATACATATACTGTATATGTATGTATACATGTATGTATGTATACATGTATGTATATATATATATATATATATATATATATACATACATACACGGGCTTCACGGTGATAGAGGGGTTAGTGCGTCTGCCTCACAATACGAAGGTCCTGCAGTCCTGGGTTCAAATCCAGGCTCGGGATCTTTCTGTGTGGAGTTTGCATGTTCTCCCGGTGAATGCGTGGGTTCCCTCCGGGTACTCCGGCTTCCTCCCACTTCCAAAGACATGCACCTGGGGATAGGTTGATTGGCAACACTAAATTGGCCCTAGTGTGTGAATGTGAGTGTGAATGTTGTCTGTCTATCTGTGTTGGCCCTGCGATGAGGTGGCGACTTGTCAGGGTGTACCCCGCCTTCTGCCCGATTGTAGCTGAGATAGGCGCCAGCGCCCCCCGCCACCCCAAAAGGGAATAAGCGGTAAAAAATGGATGGATATATATACACATTAGGGCTGTGAATCTTTGGGTGTCCCACGATTCGATTAAATATCGATTCTTGGGGTCACGATTCGATAATATATCGCTTTTTTTGATTCGATTCGATTCTCGATTCAAAAATGATATTTTTCCGATTCGAAACGATTCTGTATTCATTAAATACATAGGATTTCAGCAGGATCTACCCCAGTCTGCTGACATGCTAGCAGAGTAGTAGTTTTTTTTTAAAAAGCTTTTATAATTGTAAAGGACAATGTTCTATCAACTGATTGCAATAATGTAAATTTGATTTAATTCTTAAACAAACCAAAAATATGACTTATATTATCTTTGTGAAAACATTGGACACAGTGTGTTGTCAAGCTTATGAGATGCGATGCCACAGTGACACTATTGTTCTTTTTTAAATTTTTTATAAATGTCTAATGATCATGTCAATGAGGGATTTTTAATCACTGCTATGCTGAAATTATAACTAATATTGATACTGTTGTTGATAATATTAATTTTTGTTTCACTACTTTTGGTCTGTTTTGTGTCATGTTTGTGTCTCCTCTCAATTGCTCTGTTTATTGCAGTTCTGAGTGTTGCTGGGTCAGCTAAGTTTTTGGAATTGGATTGCATTGTTATGGTATTGCTGTGTATTGTTTTGTTGGATTGATTAAAAAAAAAACATTTTTTTTTTTAAATCGATTTTTTAAAAATGAGAATCGATTCTGAATCGCACAACGTATTCGAATCGATTTTTTCCAACACCCTTAATATACATATATATATATATTTATGTATATATGTATAGATATATATATGTATATATATGTATATGTATATATATATATATTTATATATATGTATGTACTGTATATATAGGTATATAAAGTATATGTATATTTATATATATATATCAACATATGTATGTATTATTTATCTGTATGACTTTAGTACAATGTAGAATACAGTTAAAATTCCTGATTAATATTTTTTTTAATAATTATTTTATGCACAGTTAGTATCAAAAACATTACATTTTTAAATGTTTTATCCTGCATTTGAAATTTGAAGAATATTTTCAGAAATAATACATGTTTAATCAGTTATATATTTTTTCTATTATTAAAAAAATATATATAGCAATTAAAGTCTATTTATATAGCCCTTACTCACAAATGCCTCAAATGACTGCACAAACCACAACATCTGACCCCACATCAGGGCAAGAAAAAACTCACCCCAAAGGGAACAATAGAAGAACAAAAAAAAAGTATATATTGTTAGTTTTTGGATCTTTTAAAATCCTCACATAACATTTGCACAATAAAAAAAAAGTCACAAAATGTATTTTCCTATTCATATTTTTTCTTTTTTAAAGAATCAGATAAATGTTTTGACTTTATTTTGGAGTTCAAACCAGGAAACGAATGCCACTTCCTCTCTCTGACTTGACATGTTTTTTTTTCCCAGCAGGTCACGCCCAAGCTGCCTGCGTTACTGAGAGAGAGGCGTTGCCGCAGTGTGTCTGCAGCAGGACGGGGTACTATTATCCCCAGAAATCCCATCAGTCACATCCACCCAGGACCGCCCTCCCCATGACTACCAGCCGAGCGGCATACTTTCTAAAGTGGGGGGGTGTGCAGTAGGATGTGGGCCTCAGCTGCTGGCATCCTTCATGAGGTCTTTATTTTCAGCATCATCTGACAACTGACTGCAGACTGACAGCATGAGCAGCACTGGTAAGAAGTGACTCTTGTTTTCCATCAGGCTTCTTATTGCAGGCCAGGAAAATGGCTGACCCTGTCCAAAACCTGACCATCGACCCTGTTTTGGCCCGTCCCCCAAATCAAAACATGACATGACTTTATTTGGAAAGTCGGATTAATTTTTTTTGTTTTGTTACGTCATTACAATACTAAAAAAAAATCAATTTACTAGATTTATTTACAGTTTTGTGTATTTTATTGCATATATTTACTTTTTTTTGCCAGCTGTTCCAAGAGTATGGGAAAATAGCCCTTTTAACCCCTGGTGTTCATCCCAAAGCTTCAAGGTACACCAAAAACAAACTCTGAGTCTAA